>NW_006439713.1:4900017-4913797 GCF_000325575.1 Pteropus alecto
CTCTAGAAAACAAAATTTTAAGCTGTCACCACAATGGATCCTCACCACAATGGATCCGACGCCATGTCAGAGCCCTTGGGGCAGACGTGTGTAGTGACCTGTTCCCAAATGGCTTTAAATCCACTCCGACTTCGGGCAGTCAGAGGCTGAAGCGAGGCACGCGTGGCCAAATCATCCAACTCTTCACCCGGACCAGAGGGCCTAGGGGGTTCTGGGCAAAGCAACTTCCAACACGTCTGGTCTGTGCCCTACTTCATGGGTGACATATGCTCTGCTCCTGTCCCACGTCTGGCATTCCCCTCAGTGGTGCAGGTGGGAAAGGGCTGAGAAGCCATGTGTGTCTGGAGGAAAGTTCATAATAGGTATTGAGCGACACTGGACAGTAGAAAAGCAGGAGCCGGGGCTGGGCAAACAATGCCTCTGTCCCTCATCCTGGCCAGACTGTCACCATTGGCCACTGCTGTTGAAATGCTGCCTGATTTGGAGATGACGCAACAGAGTTGACACAGCTGGGGTCCAGGCAGGCGGGGAGGCGGGCGTGATGGAGGGAGCTCCACCACGAGCTGGAGGGTCCGGCCTTTTGGTGGTTTTTGTTTTGTTTTGTTTTGTTTCTTAATTTTTTTAAAAAAAAAAAATCATAGCTCACAGACAACAAAAGAAGGAGATAACTTAAAAGTTTCTATGGAAAACACCTCTCGCCTTTCAGATCTGGTGCTCATAAAACACGATCCAGTTTGGGGGGCCGACAGCAGCCCCCCGGGGTTTTCGCAGCCGGCCTTTGCAGGCTGTCACAGTACTTCGCAGCCCGCGGGTTTGCTGAGCCTCTGCTGGCGCTGAATCAGAGCATCCTGCTGGCCCTTCATTCGAGCTCACTCTCCCTCCCGGAAATCAAATTTTTTTATTTTTTTATTTTTTAGCCACCCTATGTCATCATCGCTCCGTTAAACGTTCAAAGACCTTACATCCTCTAAGTCCGTTTGCCAAAGTGATTTGACTTCAAGTTGTTCCCTAAAACAGTCGGGGGAAGACAACTCCAGCCAAATAAGTTTAGAAACGCCATACAAGAGACTTTTCTGAGAGAGTCGCATTGCACGTTTGCACTTAAGGAGCGATGACCAGTCCTAGTTACCAGACCTTCTCGAACCTACCTGGCTTTACGCCCTCCACACAGGACATCTGGCAAACACAGCATTCCAAACAGCAGTCGCTGAGACACGGCGCCCTAAATCCTGCTTGAGCACACCACGAAGCCCCACACTGCCCACCCAGATTGTGCTCTGGGGGCTTTGTGAACCCAAATGCAAGACCCAACAGTTATTCCTGGAATGCATCGTCTCATTATGTCAGCCCCACCCACCCCGCCTGAGAGGTCTTCTTGGAACTGGATTCTTAGAACCGTATTTGTCTTGGACTCACATCTCTCCAGCAAATGCCTCCACAAGCACACACACACGTCTGCAGGAAGAGGGTAGCCTGCAGGTGAAGCCAGGCCCCCAGCACGGCCAGTGGAGCCCGACATGTACCACTCCTCCTGGGGGACCACGCTCTGGCAAGTCCCTGCTGGAGCATTGGGGATGAGTTTTATGTGGTTCCCAAGGGGATGCATTCATCAAAGTTGCTTTTCCATCGAATGGCCCCAAAGTGAAAAGGAGTCGCTGGGAAGTTGAGTTATGACCTAATGCCAGTAGCAGCTGCTGGTAACTCTGGGGTAGGGGCGGGGGAAGGGGGGTAGCTAGTGTCTGGGAGTTGGGGGCTCATTAACACTCAGTTCTTAAATTAGCAAATCCTCCTAGCACGCTTTTAAAAATAGCAACCTAATGGTTTCTAAAATTAGCAGTCATTGCTCTCCATAAATATTTAGACCTCCAATAAACTTCTAGTCCACTTCCCTAGACTAACGGGGTCAAGCGGGCTTAGCTTTTATGCCATATTCTTTAGGATCGGTGTACTTAACGGTTGACCTTGACAAGCAAGGGCTGGGAGAGGCCTCAGAATGCCCTAGACCGGGACAGCCTGTGTGACCATCAGCCAGGAGGCAACCTCAGGCGGGATTGGAAGGCTCTCAGGGGCCATTTGGAGAAGCCGGCCGCCTCTGGCTACCTGGAGGAACGAACCGTCTTGCTTTTTGCCTGGGACAGTCCCGATTTCAATGCTTAGAGTCCCCTTTCCTGGGCAACCTCTCTGACCCCAGCAGAACAGCTGGCCCCCTGGCCACTGAACCACGGCAGTGGGATGGAGGCCGGCGTGTTGGGGTACCTTCCGGGAGGAGAGTCACCTCCCCAGAAAACACTGATGATACTATCCTGCCCCTCGCAGTAACTCCAGACCTACTGACTCGAGAAAGAGAAGTTTGAAGGAGGAAATAAACCACGGAAAGTACTCGACAGGCCAGGCGTAGAATTTCACCAGGTTCTCCCAGTGTAAAACAGGGCGGCCACAGATGTGGCTTCACTGGGTCATCGTGCGGAACAAGCTGGGCAGCCTATGCCAGCGACAGTGCAGCGCCTGGCATCGCTCAGGCCCAATAAATGGGCGCTTTCGGCGTCGGCTCTGCTCAGACGCCCAGTGCATGGGGAGGTCGGCTGGCGGAGCTCGGGCCCCACGCGCCCCAGCGGCCTCCTCCGTGGGCGCCAGCTCCTCCCCCGCAGTGAGCGCCGGACAGCCGGCCTCGGCCATCCCTAGGCGGCAGACACTGTGGGGGCGAGGTAGGGGGCGTCTCCCCGACCCCGCACCCAGCACCTGCGCAGAGAGCTCACTTGCTGAGTGGCGGGAAGACGTCCTACAGAAAGCCAGCATCGCCACAGGACGCACGTGGCCAATCAGCATGAAGTGCTTGTGAGAAACTGGATGCTGAACAAAGAATCATTTCACACGTCTGCAGGAAAACCCTGACCCCACCCCACGACCCCCCACCGAACCTCCGCATGTCCCGTGTGGCACCGTGTTGCTTCGTTGTCACCTAGTTTTGTTTGTTTGTTCTCCAGGACAGAACGATGCTAGGACATTTAAGCCTTGTATGCATTTTGAAATCCATCTTCTTAAAAAAAGGTGGTGGTGTAGGCGCTCAGTGGAAGTGTCACTTGTCTGTGTTATTAACCAAATCCTTCGCTGCGGTTTGGTGGCAGAGTCCTTCACAACAGGCCCAGAATTAAAGACAAGGCCTGTGGGATGCAGGACAGTTCACGGCAAGGTCTGGCATTTGCTCCGCGCGGCCGTAAGGGCAGAACTGTCCTCCGCTCTGAGAGGCGGAAGCGGGTTTTGCCTACTGACCTCTTCACCTGTGCTGGATGCTGAAGCGACTCCAGTCGGCACAGGAGTTTTCTTTCTCTCCTTCCAGAACCAGGAGACACTTGGGGGCCATGAAGTCCTGTTCCCTCATTTTGAAGAGGAGGAAACTGAGCCCCAGAGAGAGGCCCCAAGTCACCCAGTGGGTGGGGGCAGACACGGTGCCCGGGCAGGAGAGAGGCGCTAGTGGCGTCCCCTTGGGCACTCGCGCTCACTCCCTCCCTGCCTCCCAAGATTTCCTGAGTGTCCCCTATGTGCCTGGCACAACAAAGGTGCCGGGTCCTTGCTCCCAGAAGGAGTTCTGGATGTTACCATGGTTAGAATTTTTTTTAACCTCTGAAATGGCTCTGAAAGCCAGCTGTTCCGCGTAACAAGCTGGTGTGAGCGGAGGCGCCCAGCTGGGAGGGGAGAATCGGTGGTTTGTGATCCCGGCTGCAGCACCTGAGGAGCTGGTGACTTTGGTAATTCCTGTCCCCTGGTATCGGTGAACAATCTCTAAGGTCACATCCAGCTCTGGGATTCTGGAAGACAGCGTCGGGCTTGCCCCTGGGTGCTAAACCCATCCTATCTGAGCATGGAGTCTCTCATGTTCAGAAAATGTTTTTCTAAATGTTTCTAAGGGTATTTTCTTTTTTCTTTTTTAGGCGAGGCAACTCTTGGTTGACCTCATAGATTGCAAGGACCTTGTCAGCTTACAATCCCTTATTTATTTTTTACGCTTTCAGCACCTGGTCTTCCTAGGGGGTCTCCCATCCAAGTACTAACCAGGCCCGACCCTGCTTAGCTTCCGAGATCAGACCGGATCGGGCTTGTTCAGGGTGGCGTGGCCGTAGATGTAAGGGTATTTTCTAAGTCATGAGCAGCACACACCTTAACACTTGTCAGTCCGTTTGTTGACTTAATTGAAGTGATTACCGCCGGAATAGAACGAAATGAGATTTGAATGCAGCAGAAGTATTTGAGGGCGGATGCAGATGGGACTTCCCACGTGTGATTGGTTAGCACTCAGAGATCCGAAATGGGGGTCTGGCGTGCCCTTCCGTGGGGTCCCCGACCAGCGCAGGCCAGCCAGACTCCCCCTGTCATGCCTTCCAGCCAGTGTCACAGAGGAGCCGCTTATTTTCTTCACCCAATGAAGTCTCAGAAACTATTCTCGCATGTTAATTATCATACCAACTGCCTATGGAAAACTCAGTTTCAGTGGCAGAAATAAATAAACCAAGATAATATTTAACCCATTTCCTTTCTCTCCCCGCCGCCCCGGCCGGCTTCATCAGGACTCCTGTGGGCGCCTGAGCGAGCGTGGCGGCCACCCGGCGGGGCCATGGCCAGCACGGCCGTGCAGCTGCTGGGCTTCCTGCTCAGCTTCCTGGGCCTGGTGGGCATCCTGATCACCACCATCCTGCCGCACTGGCGCAGGACGGCGCACGTGGGCACCAACATCCTGACGGCCGTGTCCTACCTGAAGGGGCTGTGGATGGAGTGCGTGTGGCACAGCACGGGCATCTACCAGTGCCAGATCTACCGCTCGCTGCTGGCGCTGCCCCGCGACCTGCAGGCGGCCCGCGCGCTCATGGTCATCTCCTGCCTGCTGTCCGGCGCGGCCTGCGCCTGCGCCGTGGTGGGCATGAAGTGCACGCGCTGCGCCAAGGGCACGCCGGCCAAGACCACCTTCGCCGTGCTGGGCGGCGTGCTCTTCATCCTGGCCGGCCTGCTCTGCCTGGTGGCGGTGTCCTGGACCACCAACGACGTGGTGCAGAACTTCTACAACCCGCTGCTGCCCAGCAGCATGAAGTTCGAGATCGGGCAGGCCCTGTACCTCGGCTTCATCTCCTCGTCCCTGGCGCTCATCGGCGGCACCCTGCTTTGCCTGTCCTGCCAGGAGGAGGCGCCCTCCAGGCCGTACCAGCCTCAGCCCAGGGCCACCACCAACACCGCAGCCACTGCGCCCTCCTACCGACCACCCGCCGCCTACAAGGACAACCGGGCCCCCTCAGTCACCTCGGCCTCGCACAGCGGATACAGGCTCAACGACTATGTGTGAGTCCTCAGGGCCTGTCCCTCCCTGAGCCCCAAAAGACACTGGGACCCAGGACCCCCGCACAGAATTGACTTCTGGGCTGCTCGTGTGCCCAATGGGATAAAGTGAACGTGGAGAGTGGGCTTAGAACACAGGGGAGGGGGAAGTGAGAAGAGGGGAAAAGCTCTGTACACCGATCACTTAAAAAAAAAAAACCTTCTGTTTTTATATTTATTATATGTATTTATGTGGGTGATTTCATAACGGATGAATTCAAAGTGACTCGGGAGTTCGGTGAGCAAGATTCGTTCGCAATCCAGGAATAAACCTTTTGGATGTGGTTGTTTATGAAATGCATAGTATTCATTTCTGTTTCCAGACGGTTATTCTATGTGCTCAGGGGCTGGTGACACACTCAGCACAGTGTCGGGGCTCCACGTCGCAAAGCCATGGGGACACTCGGGAAGTGTCCCCGTGACCCACCCATGATGAGAAAATCAGGGGAGGGCCAGGCTGGTACTCATCCAAAAGATGCTTGAGCAACAGCCATCCCAAACAGGTGCCATATCCCGGCTTACACCCAGAGGCAGAGCAGGAAGTACCGGGCTTCTTTGGGATAAAGATAATTGCCATAAATCACAAAGTAAAGACGAAGTCATTTTCCACGGGTGAGCAGCAGGCCCCACCCACTAGTACGAAAGCAAAAGTCGGAACAAAAAGACAGAGGGAAACGCACCTGGTGGGGCGGCTCTCCAGGCACTGACACGAAGCCAGGCTGGAAGCACAGCTCACGCCCAAGGGCCCTGGCGGGATGTCACCAGCTTCTTTTCTGGGGACAGAAGAATGATGGCAGCTGCTGTTAGAGCAGGTACGAGAGTCTGTTGACGGCTCCATGAGCTAGAAAGACTGATGAGGGGCTGGGTGAGGTCTGACTCCTTTAAGAACCCCGATGATGCTTTGGGCTGCGATCGAAATCACGTGGGCGGAGAGCTGTAAGTTGGTCACACACACACACATGCTCACACACACCGCTCCTTCCATAGCCCAGGGAGGCTACGTCCATTCATTTCACAGCCACGCCCATGGCGTGTCCTGATGTCTCTGTCCCTGAACCTCAAACTCCGAACGTGGAAAGAAGCACCCTGCTCTGTGGAAGGGCCGAGTCTGAGACATAAATCCAGAGCGGCTGTTACAAAATCTCTCTGTTCTCAAGGGGTCTTGGAGTAAGGCCAGCAGGGCTCCAGCTGCCACAGAGGGTCAGCGGGAGAGCTGGGGGTACCCCAAGCAACCCTCTGTGATCCCTCTAGTCCTCACCTAAACTGCACCATCAATGAGACCTCGCAACATTAAAAAGTGTGGAGTTCAAGAAATAGTCCTACACGTATTTCTTCTCTATTCTCGCCGACCTCTAGACCCCAGGCAATAGGTGCCACCTCTGTTTGGAGCGGGTATCAGGCATTTGAGCCTTTATCTGACCATGGAGAAGCGGCAGGGCTGGGATCTGCCATCCCATTTAGGCTAGGGATCAGAAAGTTCATCATTTACGCATGATGAAAAAAGCAATTTCGATGTAGTCTTTAAAGTATAAAAATAAATTAATCTGAATCAATAAAAAAGAGAAATAAAATCATCTACAAATGGATGCTATTCTGTCAGTCCCACCTTGACGGTCACAACCCAGAATGTGAGCTTATTCTAGTTAATAGACCTGTTACAGATTAAAGAAAAAATAGAATAGCTTTTTTCAAACTCTTTCTCTGAATTCTGTCACTACTAAAATAGAACATGTCCCTCCCTCCTACTCAGGTGAAAGACTAATAACAACAGTGATTACAGTTTATCGAGCACTTACTATGTGCCAGGCATAATTTTTGTTTACTAATTTGGTCCAATGAGATTCATGAGAAGACAATGAGATAAAAACGATTCTTAACCCCATTTAATAAAGGAGAAAATTTAAGCACATAGAGATTAAGTTAGTTGCCCTGGGTCACAGAACCAGTGAGTAAATGACCCAGGATTCAAACCCAGACAGGTAAGCAGTGGGCAAACATGTTAACTCAAGTAGACACATGACCTATAGTCTAATTATTTCTATGTGCAGACTACTTCCAAATAATTAAACAGACTCTTTATGACCATCTTTGGTTCTTTCCAGAACCATCACTCCATGGAGCTACTGTTGACTGAGTTTTGGCTGGATTGGGTGAAACATGATAGCAGACCCAGAAGTCCAAGTTTGAATCCCTGTAGAAAGCAAGAAGTGACATACTAGAAGTGGCACACAGACAGCTCTATCCTACGGCTGGCCAGCCAAACAGGAAGTGGATCTGAATACGACCTCGATCCCCTCCTTCAAGTGACAGGGTGCAAGGACGCGGTTCCCAGTTCCCTCCTGCTGTTTAGTTCTCGTTCCCTCCTAAGACAAGAACCTCAGGCCTTCGAGTCCCTCTTTGTCACATTACCATCGAGCCATTCAACAGATGCCTGTTGGTCCCCAAATCTTCAAGACTAGGCGGTCTTAGTCAAGGTCGTTTGACAAAAGTATGGGCTCCTTTTGGAGATACAACATACAACCCCAAATTTCAGAGTAAAAAGAAAACACGAGTCAGACTCCGATGCTTCCCAGGAAACCATTGTTACGGACATAAATTACAACATGACCCTCGTGGGATAAAAGATGCTGTGTTTCTTTGCTTTTCTTAAATCAAATTTGGCTCTGACCCAGAGAGGTCTAAAGCCATTCATATTTTCTTTTTCCCTCCACCTGCGTTTAGGAGGTCTCAGGGTCCCTGAACTTGGCGAAGGGGTGAGGCCCAATATTTAATCCTTGGGGGCACCCTGGTTACCCACTGACTGCCAGGCCTGGCCAATGCCTTCACAGCCCAGGGCCTCCCCATGCCCCTCAAGGCCACCGCCCACGCATCCCCACAGTCACCCACGTCCTGCCCTCCCCTCCCTGTATGTGAGTAGGCATTAGGATCTGGGAAGCCACGTCCTGAGATGGGGCCAAGCCCCTCCTCTACTCAAAGCACCGGAATGTCTCTCTTCTTGGGCAACACACTCTCATTGCTCTCACGGGTTTAGCCTTTTGAAACCGAAGGCCTTCGAAATCTCCCAGAGAACCCTGCTTTGGTGTCTGCCCCTGTCTCCCTAAGTGGAAATGTTCTGGAAACTGTAGCACATATTGCTTTGGTGTCCGCCCGCCCCTGTCGCCCTAAGTGGAAATGTTCTGGAAACTGTAGCACATTTGCAACCTGCATAACGACAGTCTGCACCTGACAGTAATAAACCAAAGATGGAGCCACAATGTGCACCCTCAACGCCTGACCCCAAAGTCCCAGGCTTGGCCATGATGCCATCTCGCTTCTCCAGCCTTGGTGCCTCTTTGCTTTCTCACCGCCAGGCAGAGGGGACAGTGTGGAGGTGACAGTGTGGACAAGAGATGGTCTAGACCAGGCCGTGGTAGTGGAGCGGGGAGGGGGGAGCAGGACGCTCCCGAAAACAGGGCTAGTGGGATTTACCGATGGCTTAGTTGTGGGGTCTGAAAAAAAGGAGACTTAAAGGATGATGCCAAGATTTGGGGCTACATCAGCTGAAAGAATGGGGTAACCATTTTCTGAAATAAAGACGACTCTGGAAAGAAAGGTTCTGATCGGGTAAGGTAGATTGTTTCGTCTGAGCTGCCTCAAGTGAGATGTCCAGTGTGTCCTAAGAGAGAGAGAGAGAGAGGTTGAAATCTGAGGTCCTGTATATTTAAAGTCATTTCTCGAATCAGAAAGCACAAAGCCAATTACTGGGCAGCTATCCAAAGGAAAACACAGAAATTTCATTCTAGTGAATTATTTTAAAATACTACCTACTGGCTTCTGCAGGTGTGTGAGGCAGGGGCAAGGCATTAGCGAACAGCCCATTTCCTGCCCAGAAAGGCCAGTGGAGGTCACCCCATAAATCCAGGAGGGCCCAGCCCCCGGGGCAAATCACCTGTGTCTTCCTCACACCTCTTGCTCGGCCAGTTTCACCCCAGGAAAGCCCAGCTCAACACACACTTTCATTCCCGTTCATTCCCGTTCATTCCCGTCTCCTGAGGGGCTTTCTATGTAAAGCCCACCAAAGAGCCATCTCTGCTGGGCAAACGGTCAGGGGCTGGAGCCTTCTGTCCACCAGGGCAGCCTACCGGCTCCTGCCCAGAGCATCAGCTGCCTCCAGCTCCAGGGAGGTCTGGTTTGGTGTTTTTTTTTTTTTTTTTTTTTCAGTCATCCCAGGCATTTTTCCAAAATAAAGCATTTGCATAGATTTCCCATCCAGCATAATAAATAGCAAGACGACAGGATTTAACAGCCAGGAAAACGTGGGAGAGTTTTGGTCTGGTGGCTTCAACAGGTGTCTGGAGAAGCTGGTGCCTGCCGTGGGTTAGAGCTCACCTGTGACCTTGCTGAACAAGGGCTGGAGGCAGCAGGGGTCCCGGGACGGTGAGGAGGTGGTGGGAATGGGGAGCCCGGTGCCACAGCAGGGAGCCCTTGAGTCTGGACAGGACCGGATCCTCAGCCCGCTCCCCGGACAATCCTCTCGGAGAGAGAAGTGGCCTCTTTCCCATCTGTAGCTCCCACGATACTTCTGCTATGAAACTCATTTTTCACGTTTGTGATGATTCTGAATTGCTCCGCAATGCCCAGGCAGGAGACTGTCACATGCTTTGTTTTTCTAAAGTCAAATCTCGTTCTGATTAAAACCACAATGAGCTACCACTACACACCCATTCGAATGGCTAAAATTTAAAAGGTCGACGATCACGAGTGTGGACGAGGAGATGAAACAACTGTGACTTGCATTTCCAGGGAAGAGGGTGTCGATCGGCACCATTACTTTGGTAATTGCGGGGAGCGGTACTTGGGGAGCTTCTGGGTGCTGGTAATGTTCCCTCTCCCGATCTGGGGGTAGTCACGCAGCTGTGTTTATTCTATGATCATTTATCCTGGTAGACATTTATAATTGGGATTTTTTTTTGGTTTTGTTTTTGTCTTCTTCATAACTCGCTCTATACTGTGTCTCTCCCCACTGCCGCGGTCCAGCCACGACAGGATCCAGGGGGCCCCGAAGGTGGGCAAGGCGTCGGCGTGGGAGACAGTCGACTACACAGCTCAGAGGCGGTGTGACACTGTTCCGTTTTATTGTGATTTGAGTACAACTTTTATACTTTTTATTTGGCATTTTGATTATACTTTGTGGTTAAGATAGCAGGGAGTTAAATTTCTGTGGTTAGGAGAAGCAGAAAATCTTATAGAGTACATTATTATTAATATTCATGATTAACTAGTACATTCTTTTTTTAATCATTAGAACAGAACTCCTTCCTAGGACCAGTTGTTTGTAAGCACAAGACCCTGGAGCACTGGAAACGGGGCCAGGCACTGGGCTCAAGCTGGAAGGGGAGAGAATATGCAGGATGATGCATTTTGTGGGATGCCCAAGAGCCCAGCTCGTCCCCTGAATCGAGGCTGAACCTCACTTCACCGGGAGAGTCAATAGTAGATGTTAGAGAGAAGCACACCCCGCTCCTGGGCCCCAGTGTGGTCAAGGGTACGGTCAAAGCAGGGCCTTTGGGGAGAAGTTCTGACGTGCAATTCCAGCGCTCGGCAACTTCTGCACATCTGGCCTTTCCCGCACGGAATGACTTTCGTGAAAGCAAAGCCTTTCCATTCGTGTGTAAAGAAAAGCCTTTAAGCTTCCCCCGTCTTACCGTCTGCAAATCTTCAGATTTACTTGTGTCTGTTTCCATCTTTCTCCTGCTCCCTTTCTGCTTCTCTCCCTCTCAAAGGCCTTCTTCATACAAATTAGGGTCCCACACCCTCCAGACTGCCTCCTTGACCATTGCTCCCTGTCCTGTGTGATTCAATTCTTTTATATTCTTCCTGGTTTTCTCTTTGTTCTACGAATTATTGAGAGAGGAGTACCGAAATCTCTGACTATGCATCGAAGACTTATTTCTCCTTACCGTTCTCTAAGTTTTCGCTCCATGTATTTTGGAGCTCTGCTATTAGCTGCTTAAACTAGAATTATGTCCTCTTGATGGAAACATAACCATATCAATAATGACATTAAACGTAAATGATTTAAATACCTCAGTTAAGAAAAACAGATTGTCGGCGGGCCAGGGGAAGGAGAGAGCAACTGGGGGGACGATTTTATGAACTATATAGATGTCTAACCGATGTACTGCATACTTGAAACTAATTTAAATAAATAAGTTAAAAAAAAAAGAAAAACAGATTGTCAAACCGGATAAAAAAGCAAGACTCTATTATATGCTATCTACATAGAAACCTATTTTAAAAATAAAGACAAAATGAGTTCATAGTAAAAGAATGGGAAAATATACGATGTTAACACTAACTTTTTAAAAAAGATGGAGTGGCTACATTAATATCGGACAAAGTATATTTTAGAGCAGAGAAGATTAACAGGGATAAAGAATGTCATTTTATAAAGATGAAGGGGTCATAACAGTTCTGAACAGTTCCAGAATACTATTCACACTTCCACTTCCTTTTCGTAAGTCGGTCAACACAAATTTTTTAAATTGGGAGCTTCCAATTCAAGACAGCAGGCTAAGTTCATCTGCTTAAAAGCCTATCCCTCTTAGACCCTATTAAAATAATGGTAAATCATAAAAGGATAAAATATAACAATAAAGAGAATAGGAGAAGGGCCATCAGTTTTGTTTTTTTCTTGAAGACAGAAAGCTGACATAAAAATATATAATTTTTAAATCAGAGAGGTGGGAGGCATCCCCAGGAGTACAAGGCATTCTGCAAATGGGAGAATGAACTTGACCGAGGGCAGACCCCAGGATATTCACGATGAAGGCTGACCAAGCTGACCAAGATGTGGGGGGCGCTGAAAATGCAAAACGTCAGCAGCTTACTTAGTCCTTGCCTCCCCCCACCCCGCCACTCACAAGCAGAAGGTTCTTCTAAAGCACTTGAACAAACTGGGGAGAGACTCGCGAGGCAGGTAGTGTCTCTGCTGACCATGAAGCCTGCTACTTCGGGAGTCTGAGAAGTCCTTGGGGGTAAAACCAGCCTCCGACTCCCTCCGGCAAAAGGGAAGCCTTCCTTTTGACAAGCCCCGCGAACATGAACAACACTCCCTGCCAGCTCTGTGTTGCCTCCTGCTTCAAGGAAGCATCGGACAATTGAGGAAAGTCTGCAGCCTGGAAGAGAGAGAAAAAGAGAAAAAAACTGAACCCAGAGGAAGCAGGTAGTTCAGGGAAGAGAAGGAAATGTTTTAAAATCCCTATTCTATATCCTCAGAGGAATTCAAGATCTTATTTCATCCAGAATTCTGTTGGATGTTATGAAAGAGATCGGAAAATAGAAAAGGCTCTTAAACAAAAAATATATATATATTTAATAGGGTATTTAAAAGTTTTAAATAAAAGAAGTACATTTTTAAAAAATTAAAATAGAAGGATTGGAATGAAAAGTAGAGGGCATAATGGAGATTAAAATACAGATAAAAGGGAACCAGGGACCGGAAGGTGAAGGATGCAGAGTGTCACTGCTGGACACTTTGGTCAGACCCCAAGGCCGAGGGTGTTAGCATTGATCCTCCCTCCCTCCTGGGTCTCTGGCTGTGGATCAGTAACTCTCGCTGTGTGGCGGCTGAGGCTCCAGTGGAAGCTAGTGAAGGACATCTTCACCGAGCCGGCCGTCCTTCCCTGCCGGCCAGGCCACGGGGGCAGAGCACGCCTCCTCTTTCATATGCTCTTCCCGTTTTAGCCACCTACTTTTTCCATCCCTGAAATACCAAACTGGGTGAGGGCCAAGGTCTTCCAGGGTCCAGAAGCCCTAACGTGCACCTTGGAATTCACGACTAATTTCTACAAGAGCATTTCAAGTGGGTGAGACCGGGCAGGTGGGACAGTGCGAATGATGGATGAGAATCCTATAGGAAGCCACAGAAAATTAGGTCCTCAACACATTTTTAAGAGTAGAGAATTCTTCTCAGTAAAATGTAATCGCGACCCAGGAATTCCGCTCCTAGGTATCTATCCGAAATAATTGAAAACAGGTACTCAAACAAATACTTGTACATAGATGTTTATAGCAGCCCCAAAGTGGAAACAATCCAAATTTCCATCAATGGATGAACAAAATGTGGTCTATCCACACAATGGCTCAGCCGTAAAAAGGCATGAGGTACTGAATACATGCCACCATGTGGATGAACCTCAAAGAAAACTCGCTAAGTGAAAGAAAGCAGACACGAAGGGTCACACGCATCCCGGATGACTACATTCGTGTGACATCGCTAACGTCTTCAAGATTCATCCATGTTGTGGCGCATATCAGAACTTCATTCCTTGCGTGGCTGAAAGACAGCGTGGGCCGGCTGTGTTCTGTGCTGGACCAGCCCGGTCATTTCTCTGGCGGGAACTGGGGCAGGGTGTGTGAGAAGGGGGGAGAGGTGGCG
>NW_006439713.1:4913810-4914129 GCF_000325575.1 Pteropus alecto
AGAATAACAGGGAGCGGCTGCTGGATGGGGGTAGCGGGCTTTCTTTTACAGTGATTAAAATACCTTGGCACGAAATAGATGTGGTGGTCGAGCAACATCATGAATGTAATAAGTGACGCTGAATTGTACACTTGGGTTAATTTTATTTTACCACAATTTTATGGTATACTATTTATGTTAATTTTATGTTATGGGAATTTCACCTCAGTTTTTAATAAACGTAGCAGTAGATGGTTCGCCGCAGCTGTTAGCAGGGAGGAAACGGGAGCTCACAGGCCGAGGCTGCAGCGGGCCAGGCAGAAGGGACAGAAGGCGCCGC
>NW_006439713.1:4914179-4952008 GCF_000325575.1 Pteropus alecto
GGGAGGGCCCGGGGGTGCAAAACACCGCATGAGGGTTTCTCAGTTGTTTGCAGTGAGATGAGATAATAACCCCTTCCCCTGGCTCCCCTACGAAACCCGCACTAAAATCTGTACAATCGCTAACGCTGGGAATGTTTGCAGGGAAGCGGCACGGAGTCCGACATCTGGGCTGGCGCAGCAGGGCACGTGCGCAGCGTGCGGGGCTCGGGAGCAGATGGACAGGGAGACAGTTGATTTCTGGGTTCCACGAGGAAGAAAACTCCATTTGGGCTAAAATGATGAAAGGAAGGCCCCAATCTCTTACTGTAAACGTCAAAGACCGCTGGCGAGGTCTGAGTGAGGGAGGACGTGCCAGGAGTGTGCGTGCGAACACCCAGCTCAGGAGCACAGTGGGGGTTGTTGGAGAAAAAGAAAGGATGTCCGTCTCCCCAGAAGATCCTCGCTCTTGAAAAAGCTGAAGGCAAGGGTGGGCTGGGGAGGGACAGGAAAGCTCTCACTTAGAACAGTCCCACTGCAGATGGGCAGGCTCAGCAAGGCTCAGAGACAAGGCTCTCAACTAAGCAATATCAAGCTGTCTCCAGCTCTGGGCTCGTTTACCTGCCGGTCCTTCTACCTAAAATGCTCTCTCCCTAAATCTTCAAATGGCTTGGTGCTTCTGCTCACATGTCAACTCCTCGGAGAGCCCCTTCTTTCCTAACTGGAAAGATCTGGAAGTGGCAGACAAGTGGCAATTATTAGCTAAAAATACGTGCTAACACACAGAACAAAAATCTTACAAGCCAGGCTGCAAGTCATCATCCCACTCGACTTCTCATCAAAGCGGCTTCATCATATCACTGCAGAGGAACAAACTGAAATCCGAGGGTAACCACACGTGTGCAGAACAAGGTAAGACATCAGCCAGCTTTCCGTGGAGTCAACAAATTCAGAGAGAAACCACATTCAGTGTCCAGAATGCAGCTGCCCATAGCCTCAGCCATCTTCCCAAACCCTCCAGCAACTGAAGATCTAAATAGTGAATGGAAATTATTAACATCCCACCATCCAAAATAAATGCCAAGGGGAGGATTCAAACAGTGCACAGGAACACAGGAAAAAGGGAAATACCACCCATATTCCTTTTAAGCAATCAAGATTACAAACATTTCCATCATCTGCAAATGTTTAGCCACGCCCCTTTTACTCTGTCCATCACTCCACCCCCAGATAACTACTGTATGCTTTCACGTATAAAAAACTCTAGGAAATATAAACAGGGATAATTATATTTTGCCAATTCTTATCTCTATGCCTTTTATTTCTTTTTCCTGCCTTATTGCAATGTCTGCAAACCTCCAGAATGGTGTGGAATAGAAGTGTTGGACGTGAGTATCCCAGCCTTGTTCTCAATCTTAGGGGACACGACTCAATTTTTCTACCATTTGCTATGATGTTAGCTATAGTCAAGTGTATTTTAGAGACGATATGAATGATGTAGTTCATGAATTCCTGACAATTTTATAACATCTTTCTGTTGCCTCGTCATTTGAATGATTACTTAGCTGGCTATGGAGAAGTGGGTCATATAGTGTCCCTCCAACAAAGTCCTCAATATATATTGTTCCGTTTTCTTCTTTCACACAAAATTGCTAAGGAGAAATCTGAAGTTAGACTAATTTTTCTTTAGCAGGTAACATTTCTGCCATATTATCTTTAACCTTGCCTTTCAGTAATTCCACTCAGAGTTTATAATTCTTTATTACTTTTGTCCAAAATGAAAAACTCTTTTGATGTACAAATTTATGTCCTCCTTCGCTTCAAAAATTCTGGTTTTTATTATGCCTTTTAATTATTTTTCTATTCAATTTGTTCTATGATATTATTTAGGTCTACAAGATTCGGTGTGCACTGGATATTTGGGTTGTCTGTCCTCTGCATTGAGCATTGCTTTTCCTCAGATGGAAATGTTTATTATCTTGAACTCAGTGATGCTCTCACAGATGTGCGTGTGTGTGTGTACGTAAACTAATCAAATCGTATACATACTTTAAGGTACTTCAATTATACCTCAATAGAATTGAAAAAAACCTACTTGAAAATATAATCTGTTTGAGAGATAAAATTAAAAATAACTCAGAAGTGGAGAAGTTATAGGATGAAAACCCAGCACTGAGTATTGAATCTAGTAAATATAAATACTACTCAAATAATGCAGAAATTCTAATTACAATATCATTGTCATAATTCCTAGGCAAGAGGGGACTATTTAATTAGTTTTAATTGACAATGATATAAAGTCACATAAATACTCCAGGACAAGCAATAAAATTGTGGAGGAGGGGAACAGGTGGTCCAACCGTACTAATTTTCTCATCTTTTACAGAAGAAAATAGAGATGGTTGTATTATTGAAATTTGAAAATTGATACACTGTGAAAAAATCAGCTTAAACGTATTATTCAAAATTATGAGGATAAATAATAGAACCCAGACTAAATGCCTTCTAAATTCAAAGGAGAAAAAGTTAAAAGGTACAACACAGAAAAACAGTAAATATTAAAAATACATCAAAAATTGCTTTCAGATAATGTAATTATTTATAACATAATCAGATAAATATAAGAAAAGGTAAAAAGTCTCATATGGATTTTTGAAAAATCTATTTGCTGATATATTAAAATAAAGTGACTCAGAAAAACCAAAAGTAAAAGTTACAAGCAAAAATTACATGTAAATACTATGTAAAATGATAGATAAATGATATAAAATGGTGATAAATAAAAGGAAAGCAAGGGAAGGTATACGATATTAATATCGGAGAAACCTGAAGTCATGAAGAACTCATTAAGTTATACACAAGGGTCACTATCATGTTGAATTTTATAATCCAAAATAAAATAAAATATCTCTCAGGAACTGGAGAAAAAGGAAAGAAACACATTTGATAGTAAGATATTTTAACTCACTTCTTTCAGCCCCTATCATCAAATAAGGCGAGAAAACAAAAAACAAGAACCAGATATAGATGATTCGAATAATAGGATGAACGAGATTGATCTTATATGTGTATGTCTGATTCTGTGTCTCAAAAAAAAAGAGAACATACTGTACACTGGGTTTTCAAAAACAAAGAAGACTTAACAAAATTTTGCAATACATTAGATCACTAAGAAAACCTCAATAAACCAAGAAGTGAAATAGAAACCACATTCTGAAGTTATAATAAAACTAAAAATAATAAAGTTGAAGCAAAAAAAAATATTAATACCCAACCTATCGGAAATGAAAAAAAAAAAAGTCCGTTTTTCCTTATTTCAAAGAGGAAATCAAACTAGAACAGCAGCCTATCTAGAAAATTACAATAATGAGGATATTATATATCAAATCTCATAGGATAGGGTCAAAGCTGAGGGCAAAGTAATAATTATATCTTTAAACACTTCGTGCAAAAACTAATCAAGCATTTTAAAGAAAAAATAGAAAAAAATTAATTAAAAACTTAAAATGTAAGAAAAAAAACAGAAGAATTGATAACAAATTCAATATTTAGGTTTTTTGAAAAACAAAGGAAAAAAACAGCTTGATTACTTTAAAAAGGGGGGATGGGAGAGCACAAACACATAAAATCAGGATTAAATAAGGGAAATAATTATAAGACAATACTTTAGGCAGATGCCAGTCATTGGTCTTCTGGGAAAGTATATCTTACCACAACTTACTGAAGAAAAGATGGAAAGCCTAACTCAGTAATTTGGGTTAAAATTGTACAAGCTGTCAATTTATTCCCCCACGAAAGCCTCATTCACAGATGGTTTGATGGGAATTCTTTCAAACTTTGAAAGAGCAGGGGCTTTCGAGGCTATTTTGACTATTCACGGGCATGGAGAAAGAAGATGCTGGTCATTTACCTTCTGTTCTCAGAAATAAAACTGAACTTCTGTGGTCCTAGGCTAGATAGGGGGACTGGAACCCTTTGCCATTCAGATTCCAGCAGGAGGCGCTAGAGAGAGATGAGCATCAGTAGCTGCATCCGGTTCCAACCTCCAGGTTCTTTTGGCAAGCTCTATACTAGCCTCTTGCACCTCCTTAGAGTCCCATCCAAGGCCAAGTGGCATCTCTCTAGCACTAGCTCCAAGGGGCCCCTCCTGCTCTGTTTCATCACTTCAGTCCTAGGCATGGAAGCTGCTTCCTAAACTCTGGGTTTTTCTTGATACCTTCTTCATTCTTCAATATCTGTGTAGCAGCTTCCTTTATTAAATCTCTCCGTTTGGCATATTTAGTATGGTTTCTGTTTTGCTAGCTAGACCCTGACTAATACAAACACTGATAGCAAAGCCAGTTAAAAATATCACTCACACACACACACACACACACACACACACACGAGGCCAATCTCAGTACCTCAGTTATAAATATTGAGGCAAATGCTTAATAAAATATTAACAAACAGGTCACGTAAAGTTAAATATACACCATAAATGAGTTTATTCTAAATAGATCTCAGAGGTCTTATAGGTTAAAAGAAAAAAATATATGATCACAAAAAGAGCCATTAAGACATTTGATATGCTTCCACTGCCTTTTCTCATTGGAAGAGGAAAACAAAGGAGTTAGAAAAAAGCTCTTTATGTTCGTATTTGCATAAAATAGCTCTAGAAAGACACTGATAACTTCAGTTGCCTCTGGGGAAGCAGAGCAGAGGACAAGGGTGTGAAGAAGGTATTTTATTATACCTTCTTATTATAGCCTTCTGTACCTTTTGAATTTTGAAGCATGAGAATGTATTAAATATTCAAAAACTAATAAATAAATTTAAGTTTAAAAATGAAAATGTTTTTAAAACTTGAAAAATACTTTAGTAAAATAGGATTTGATTAATATTTCTTTCTTTTCTTTTTTTTGATTAAAATTTCTTATAAATGATTGCTGATATTATGTACATGTATGGGCATGTACACACACTTTACATATAAAACAAGGATACCCACTTCTGTTACTAAACATTATTCTGAAAGTGTTGGACCCCTACCTTACACCACACACAAAAATTAACTCAAAATGGATAAAAACTTAAACATAAATTAACTGGGGAAAGATAAATTATTCAAGAAATGGTGTTGAAACATCTGGCCAACCATTTGGAAAATAAAGCTTGGATTTCAACCTTACTTCTGACACCAAAATAAATTTCGTATAGAGCAAAGATTCATTCTTAAAACTATAAAACCTAGAAGAAAAGGAACGAATACTTTTATAATCCTAGGGTAATGAAAGCCTCTATAACTAGAAAGAAAAAAAAAACCAAGATATTTAACTATATAATAAATTAGAATTTAAAGTTGGCAACAAAAAAAAACCATAAAAAATAAAAAAACATAAAGTAGAAAATAATTTTAACACATATATAAATGGGTTCTGACAAATCAGCAAGAATTTAAAAAACAACTGAAAAGAAAAACGGGGAAAGAAATGAATAGAAATGACCAATGAGAAAAAGAAATTCAAGAAATTCAAATGAAAACAGGATTTTTTTTCCAGCTACCAGTTTACCAAAGACGTAAGTAACTTTGTGGGATTCTCCCGCCAACAATGTGTCAGCTTAAGTCAGTACCATTTTGTAGACATTTGTTAATATGGATAACAATTTAACACATGCATAGCTTTGAGACTCAATAGTTTGAGGCCTTATCCAAAAGAAATACTTTCACGTTTGCAAAAATGTATGCGCAAGATATTCATTGTAGCATTGTCCCCCTTAGCAAAACTGGGGGAAAAAGAGAATAAAATAATGACTCAAGTGTGTAGAATTGGGGGAATGGTTAAATAAAGCAATCTAAATCCAGTAGACAGCTACTAACAGCTCTTACCGGCCTCTGCTTCGCCAAAACCATTGCTGTCTTCTGCCCTCATCTTATTCACCATCCCAACAGCCATGTCCCATCCTGGACCACTCCCTCCTCCTGGAACCTCTTCCTTAGGCCTGGGGACACCACAGTCACCTGGTCTTCTGCTCACTGCTTGCTCTGGTGCAGTCGCTCAGCTCTTCCCTCTCTGATCCAGGACACTGTCCTTGGCTTTCTTCCCACCTTGCCTGGCGAGTTCCTCCAGTCTATGATTTTTTAAATTTCTTTCATACTCTGTTCTCTCTCAAATCTGTATTTCCCCAGAGCTCCAGGCATATACAGTCTACTGCCTCCTTGATTTCTCTACTGGAAAGTACCACAGGCACCTCAAACAATGTGGCTCGATGAGAAGTACTGATTCCCAGCCCCGAGCTCCCTCGTTTCAGAAGCGCTATCGTCCACCTCTCCGTCCCTTGGTCCTAGAACAGAGGTGTCCTTCTTGCTTCTCTCTTATGATTATTCAGCAAAACACTGGGCAGACACTACCAGTTGTGCACCTGTTATCCTTTCTATTTACCATTTTTTCTTACTGACAAAACTCCAGTTTTGTTTGGGGATAGCAATGTGACCAGGTGAAGATACTTATATTTCCTAGCCTCCCCTACTGCTAGATTTGGGCCATTTAAATATAGATTAAAGTTGCTAGGGCTTCGAGGAAGTCATTTTTAGCAGATTTTTTATCAGTGCCTGGAACACAGATGTGATGCTGGAGGTGTGCCGCCACCTTGTAACCATGAGGCAGCATACATGAAATCGTTTTTATGCTTAAACCCTCCAACTATTCGCTTCAATATATTTACTGAGGTGCCCTCTTTCTAAGCCACAATTTCAAGTTTACTTGATCAGTTATCATTTGTTCAGAAGACCAATATTAGCCGTCCACATGTTACTGCATCCCAGGTCTGGCTTCTGGACCCCCTAAGGTGGAAATAAGCTGCAAACAGACTTATAGATGCACTCAAAGTTCGGCACCCATGGTGTTCTCACCTGTTCCCATAGTCCTCCTGAATGCTGGGCTGCCACGGAGCGATTCTTGAAAGGAAAAAAGAAAATTTATAAATTTAGGAGCTGTAGTGGTCCTCCAACAGTTGCCAGCACCTCTGATCCCCAGGCTGGAAAATGGAGAGTCGAGCACAGACGTGTGCGGGAGAAACCTCAGCCGTAACTGGTTATGCAGCTCACCAAGCGCACACCCAGGCACCGGCTGAGATCGGCTGCAGTGGTTTGTGTTTCCGAATGTCATTGCAGATAGGGCCCACCTGTGAAAACGCTTTTTGCTCTGAGCATTAGCACTGCTGGTGGGCGGGGGGGCGGGTGGGGGGCGGGGCTGCTCATTCTGTCCCTTGGACTTGATACAAGGGAACAAAAGAACCTTTAAAATAGATATTTCAACACATGCCAGTCACTGCCATTCGAGTTTTTTGCATTTCCACTGTTATTGCCTCTCTTTACTTTTTATCTCCAAAAGTATATCTTTTTCCTCCATGGACTAAATAAACAAGTCTGTGAAAGGTCGAATCCACAGCAAGGCAGCTGGGTGGGAAATGTACTTGCCAGGGGTCAAGCAATCTCTGTTTTGAGAGGTGCTTTGAATTCTGGAAACAGCCTGGGATGTTTCGGCCAGAGAAGAACATTCAGCAGCCCAGCTCCGTGCAGGACGCTCTGATGCAGGCACAAGTCTCAGCCGTGAGCCGAGAAGGTGCCTGTGGTGGCCGAGAGGCTGCAGGCAGGGAGAGCCAGCAGGGCGGTGTTCCATTCACTGGGACGTGGGCCCTTAGACCCCCGGCCAGTTCTGAGAAACCTCTCTCTCCTGAACCAGGGCGTTGGCTTTCACCTGACCTGGACTCTTCCAGAAGCAGCTATCCAGGGACATGATAAGCCAGTGCAAGTTAAGACCCTAGACAACATTGAAGTGACTTATTCGACATGTCATCTTTATGTCAAGGCACGAAGAAGATCACCCTGTTTCTCCCTGCTACGGGGCATGATGCGCGATGCTCTCTATAGTCTGCACGTGGTGTGAGGCGAGGGGAAGCCTCCCAGGATGGAGAAGTGTGTCCCTTCTGAGGTTGTGCTTCTGCCTGGCAGGGTCACCGAGTCTCGGGCTAGACGCTGGTAACGGCAGCTCCTGGCTGGGGCTCAGATTTCCCCCTCTGTGCACGAGCTCCCACACAGCAGCTCTGAAGTCCCCGCCAGCCCTTAACACCAGACATCTTCGGATGGCTCCAAACACTTTCTGTTTCATTATCCCGGGGCAAGGAGAGCAGCAGGAAGGGGTGGGTGCAGGGATCAGCTCCAGAGGCCCTTTGAGACACCATCATCTCCCCCTGTGAGTGGGAGATTTTCAAGCACCGAATCGCCAGGTCCAGACAGACATCCATGGTGGTCTTTGCGATAACCAAACTCTGCGGCTGGGCCAGGACTCTCTTGATCCCCAAATCTGTGAGGCCTGGAGGGAAATCTCAGAAATCTCCACACGCAATCTTGTAAGGGAACCACTGCCCCGACTGGCAATATTTAGGGCCCACTGGGGCCACGTGACCATGCCCAAGCACCAGGGGTGGGTAACGGGTGGGATGGGTGGCTGGTGGGCGGATGACGAGTCAGTGGGTAGGTTGGTGGTAAGTGAATGAGGGGCTGGAAGGTGAGAGGTAGATGAATAGGTGGGTGGGTGGTGGTCTATGGTAGGTGGATGGTGCATGGACAGGGTGTTGGTTGGAAAGGTGGGTGGGCAGATGGTGGGTGGTGGTAGGTGGACAGGTGAGTGGCTACTATAAAGAAGCCATCTTCATACTAGCTTTTGGAGAGAAATGACCAGTGTTTACAATGATTTGCAATGATGCCAACAAATCCTCTGGCTAAAGAGCAGTTCGAGAGACAAGTGACCCTGTCGGTTTAATGTTTTCCAGCTTGTGACTTCACTCGTCACAGCTGTCATGTGCCTTTCTTACCTTAGTGGATAATTCGTTCGTTCAACAGCTCCTTATTGGTTATCTAGCTTTTGTCAGGCACCATGCAACGTGTTGGTTCTATTTTTGTTTGTTTGTTTGTTTCAAATAAAAGGGAAATACTTACAGTCTAGAGTAAGCAGACAAAAAGCAAAAACACGAATGAATTTATAAGCATAAACTGGTCGAAGCTATGAAGAAAATGAGTGTCAAGTAGTGAGAGAGAATGACAGGTGAATCTCAGCTAGAAAGAGGTCAGGGAGATCGAAGCCAAGACCCACAGTCCAGCCAGCAAGGAGCCCGTCTGGAGAACAGCCAGAAAGGGCCTCCAGGCACAGGAAATAACCTGTGCAAAGGCCCTGAGTGGGCGAAGAGCCGGGGTTCAAGGGCAGACAGGAGGCTAGTGCGGCTGAAGCATGATGACCAGGCTGACCTTACAACCTAGGGAGCTGGGACAGCTCCAAATGAGGCCTGTTATCCCAATGTCTCTCTCAAAAGTGTCCCAGTTTCTGCAAGGTCACTCTGATGGTAAGAGGGAACCCTGAGAGGCAGGTTAGAAGGTAGGTGGCAGCTGACTGCTCAGCAGGTGGGCTCCTGATGTTTATGCTATGGAAACAGAGCGGCCACCGGCCACCGAGTGGGGCTTCTGTAACATTCTCAAGGTACCGTCGACCCTTGACGACAGCACCTGGGAAGTTCAAGACCACATATTCCCATCCATTCATAAATCACAATACACTTACTTATTGAGTATATCAGACATTACATTAAGCACTGGGGATTTAAAAATGAGAGAGAGGACATACATACGGCCAAGAAGCACATGAAAAGATGCTCAGCATCAGTACTCATTAGGGAAATGCCAATCAAGACCCTAATGAGATATCACAACACATCCAGCAGGAAAACAAGTGTTGGTGATGATGTGGAAAATTGGAGCCCTCATACATTGCAGGTGAGAATGTAAAGTAGTAAGCCCCTCAGGGAAACAATCTGGCAGGTGTTCAAAAAGCTAAACATAGAATTATCGTATGTATTGGTTTGCCGAGGCGCCACAACAAAGTACTACACGCTGTGCAGCTTAGACAACAGAAATGATCATTTCACGGGAGGCCAGAAGTTCACGATCAAGGTGTTAGCACGATTGGTACCTTCTGAAGGCTGTGAGGGAGAATCTGTTCCCAGCCTGTCTCCCAGTTTCTGGTAGTTCCAAGTATTCCTGGGTCATTTACAGATGGCCGTCTTCTACCAGGGTCTTCATATTGTCTTCCCCCTGTACGTGTCTGTCGCTGTGTCCCATTTCCCTATTTTTAAGGACACAGTTCTAGTGGATTAGGGTCCACCCTAAGGACCTCATTTCAACTCGATTATCTCTGTAAAACCCCTATTTCCAAGTAAAATTACATTCTGAGGTACTATCTTTTTCGGGGAACACAATTCAACTCGTTAGACCATGTGACCCAGCAATCCCACTTCTAGGTCTATATCCCAAAGAATGGAGAACAGGGACTCAAGTACATGCTTGGACACCAATATCCATAGCAGCACCATTCACAATAGCCAAAGAGTGGTAACAGTCCAAGTGTCCACCACCAAACAAACGGATACATCAATGCGGTCTACCACACATGAAATATTATTCAGCCACACGCACACATACAAAAGGAATTACATTCTAATGCACAGGGATGAACCTCGAAAACATTATGCGAAGTGAAATAGGTCAGTTACAAGAGGACAGGCGTTGTATGACTCCACTTACATGAAATATCTAAAATAGACAGATTCATGGAGACAGAATGTAGAACAGAGGTAACCAGGGACAGAGGGAGGCGGATAGGAAGCTCACGCTTAATGGTGCAGAGCTTCTGTTTGGGGCGATGACAAAGATATGGAGATGGATGGATGAACGTTTGCACAACGTGACAAGTATAATTAATGCCGCCAAATCGTGCATTTAAAAATGTTACAACAGTAAATTATATTTATAGGTACAATTTACATACATTATTACAAATATATATACATATGTATGTATGTATATGTATACATAAAATCTCCACTTTTTTTAATGGAAAGGTCTAGTCCCTGCTTTCCATGAGTCACAGTCAGCGATGGGAGTCCCAGGTCTGGGCAGGAGCAAGCGCCAGCTCCAAGAGACCGAGATGACACTTAGATCTTCTATCTCTGGTTTTCAAGTTTAAAATCACCACAAAACACTGATGCTCAACGAGCGCCTTCTACTTGGAATGCTCTCCACTGTGTGTCATTCACTGGATGGAGGTTGTGGTTACCGGTCCCCTCATCTTTCCTAAGGGGAGCTAAACCACAGGGAGGTCGTGGAACTTTTTAAGGCCACAGGAGTTCAGCGGCAGGCGGGGACTCTGGCCGGCCAGGGCTTTGGGACCCTTTCTGCCAGTGGAAGCTCAGCAGACCCATCACGGCAGTGGGTGGGGCAGAGAAGGTGGGGGCAGGGTGTCTCTCTGGCCAAGCGGGGAGGCGGGTGGAGAGCTCTGTCTCTCCCCGTTGTCATCCCGCCAGCCGGCTGTGTTCCAGCCCCTGCACAGAACATTCTGGGCTCTGTAGAGTTCACTCCAGGACCTCCAGTGCACGTTCTACCAGCGCTAAAGCCTGAAGGAGGCACGTCCAGGAACAGAAAGACCCGTGAGGAAGGACCAGTCCTGACTCCTCAGTGTCGCAGAGCTGATTCCTGAGGACCGACTGAAAGGTGCATGCCCAGAGAGGCCAGCTTCCCGCTCCAAGGTGGTGCTCAGGGGCATCTCGATCAAGGCTCTATTTTCAATCTTCTCATTTAGTTCAGCCCCATGTTGCCTCAGCAAATAGAGCTCTGGTGTGCAATTCCCCACGCTGCTGGGCGGATGAGCACAAGAAACCCACCAGAAGCCAAGGCCAAGGCCACACAGGGCCCGGGAGGCACGAGAGCAGAGAAACGGCTTCCCGGCCACCCCACTGAGCTCGAGGTCAGCGCCCCCCACCCCCACCCCGATGCCCAGCTCCGTCTTGTGTTTTGCACAAATTGGCAGATTATGTTTCTTCCATCTGCTTCATCGGCAAGGAAACAGAAGCCCCAATTAAGCTGAAGCTCCAGCCTTAGAAGTAAAAATAGCCCGTGACTCACTGGGGCCGAGACCAGACAGACCAGGTTCTGTCACTTGGGCCAGGCCGCTCCACGAAGCTGTCATTTCCTCCACCGACGAAGCGGCTCCACCACCCAGGGCAGGGCAGTGGTTTGGCAGCTGACGGGCTGGGACGTCCCCCCCTTCTTCCTGAAGTGTGTTGACCCTGGAAAAGGAAACCCTGAATCGGGAGGTAGTATTACCTGAAATCCTGGAAAGAGGGTGCAGCCTACTTGGTGTGGCTCGGAGGACACGGCCAGAGCCAGGTTAATTCCGCAGATAGGGGAGCTGGCTACCTAGGCTGAGAGGATGTGGGCCAGCTTCGCTGCCAAGTGGTGAGCTCCCCGTCACTGGAAAGTTTCAAGCTGAGGCTGCGTGAGATGAAGTAGCCGGGTGGGTCACAGGAGCAGAGCTGTCGGTGGTGGCAGGGAACCTGGGCTTGGGGTTCCGTTTTCTTGGAAGCAGATTTGGTATCTGCCCCTTGTACAGGCAGCGTGGGTGCCTACCCTTCCCGGCCTCGGTGCCCGCTTCTCCTGCAGGAAGGGTTAGGGGAGACGTGGGCCACCCCACCAGGCTGCTCTGTGCTCTGAACGCGCATCCCGAAGGCCATCCCAACACCAGAGTTCCAGAATTTCACATCATCAGTGAATAACTACATAACGAGGGTCAGACTCACTGCGGTTGTCATGGTTTTTTATTCTCCGGTTTTATTGAGATTTAATGGACATATCTTGCATTGTGTTAGTTTCAGGGGTACAACCTAATTTGATATATATGTGTGTGTTGCAAAATGATCACAATAAAGTTTCATCACCACAGTTACAATTTTTTTCTTGTGATGAGAACTTTTAAGGTCTATTCTCTCAGCAACTTTCAAATATACGAAACAGTACTCGTAACAGCGCGCAGTCGCCAAGCTGTCCATCACACCCCTGGGGCTCGTTTATCTTACAGCTGGAAGTTTTCTCCTTTCCGGCTCCTGACTACTGTTGGTATCTTGATCTCCAAGATGCTCGAGCGTGTTCACGCCTCTGCTCCCCTGTGCCAGCATCTGGCCCGGCCCCTCACCCCGCCTGGACCAGCGCAGTAGCTGGCTGCCTGCGTTCTGTCCACAGTCCCTCTGTCACGCTGTCCAGAGGGCTCCCTCTCAAACGCAGGGGAGGACAGGTCACTGCAAAGCGTTCCTCTTCGCTCCTGAATGCGTTCAGGCTCCCTCCCACGGCCCCTGCCTTCTATCTGCCATCACATCCCGTCTACCCCGCTGGTTCACACAACCACGGGTGTCCGGGTACCCCTCTGTCTGTCCACGCCTCAAACAGGCCAGGCCTTCCCACCTCGGGGCCTTTCTGGCTGTTTCCTTGGCCTGAAATGCCCATCTCACCCCCCTTTTATCTAGCCTTGGCTTAAATGTCATTCCTCAAGTCAGTATGCGTGAACCGTCTTTGAAAAACAGGTCTTGCCTCCTTTCCCCCGCCGGTCCCTGAGACCACCTACTGCACGCGGCAGGGACCGGAGTCAAGACGGAAAATCGTTTCCTCTTTCACTTGGGAGCCCCGCTGCGCATGCTTCCTGCTCCCCTCTACTTCAGGGCCCTCTCGTGGGCCGCGTCTCCGTCCTGCCCGTGGGTTAGAGACGACTCCATCGGCTCATCTTAGAGCCGAGGCTCGGAACAGTGAGCCGAGATCGGTGCCCGCCACGTGGGGCTGGGTTCGCAGAGAGGATGTTTTTTGGGTCCTTTACTAATGATAGGAAAACCGGTGCTTGATGGCGGATGAACGCCACTCGATCTCCTGGAGTTTCTCCTTCGCCCAGATAACCCAGGCTCCGGCGACAGTTCTGTGGCCACTTTCTCTACATAAGGACAGAATCCTAGCAAGTCGCCGGTGGGTGAGAGTACAGACTTTGGAGCCAGATGGCTACTAGACAGTTTCCAGCTTTAATTTTAAGACCTAAGCAAGTTTCCCGCCTTCTCTGTGCCTCAGTTTCCTCATCCCTCCCAGACCTGTCGTGAGGATCCAGCGAGCTAATGCAGTCCCTCCGGGCACCCACGCCCCGTGGCCACTGGGAAAATTAATAAAGAAAACCTCAGTGGAAATTGGAGTCGGCAAGCTTGTCTCTCCTTCCCCGGCACCCAGCCCGCCCTTTGGGGCAGGTGCTCCTTTGTGGGTGATGAGTGCGAACGAATCCTGCCATCCTAAAAAGAGCATTTTACTAAGAGCTCCGGTGACACCAGCTGCTCAAAGTGAAGTGTCCAGCTGTCAAAAAAGGCTCTTGAGATGTTAATTTTACGGCTTCAGGCATCTCCGAAGGTCAACTAGGACAGTCGGTGTGAGCCAGGGCCCATGGCATTGGTTTTAGACCCAAACTCCCGTTGCACAGAGGAGGCACCATGTCATGTTCAGTGGTGAAGGTGACGGAGGTCTGGAAAGGAGAAATGGCTGATGCATTTTGAGGCTCACCCTGGGGGCACCCTGCACTGTGCGCGTGCTCCACCCACTCATTCAATCCGCACAGGTCTGTGAGGCTTCCTGTCGTCTCATCTTACAGGTGACAAAGGCAAAGCTCAGAGAGGTTAAGCAACAAACCCTTGTCACACAGCCAGCCAGTGGCAGAGCCAGGATTAAAGCCCAAGCAGATTGGCTGGCCTCAGAGCTGCCACCTTCAAACCCGTGACTGCTAAAAACCCGTGTTCTGCCGGATTCAGGTGACTTTGGTGGTTCCTGCTACAAGAAAGCACTTGCTTGCTGCTGCAGTGGGTCCTCAGTTGCTTTCAGAGGTCCTTGCGTATCACGTGTTCCCGTTCTGTAGATGAGGACATTCGGGTGGAGGAGGGGCATTCTCCTAAATGTCTAGGAGACCAAATTAGCCTTGCATGAGGGATCCAGACTCGCCGTTCAGAGTCCAGTCTGTTGGTCAGCTTCCCAGGCCACGTGCATTCTCAGTTTCCAAGGCCGGCCCGAGCTGGTGGTTGTCAATGGTTAATTTTACATGTCAGTATGTAGGGCGTTTTTGGATGAGGTTAACATTTAAGTCAGTGAACTACAAGTAAACAGATTGCCTTTCATGAACGTGGGTGGGCCTCATACAATCAGTCGAAGGCCCAAAGAGAACAGAATGTCCGGCCTTCCCAAGCAGAAGGGAATTCCGCAGCACTCCATCCTTGGACTTCGTCTGCTCCTCGGCTCCCCTGGATCCCCACCTGCCGGCCTTTGGACCGGAACTGCAGCATCAGCTTTGCTGGGTTTCCAGGCTGCCGGCCCACCCTCTGGGTTTTGGACTCGCCAGCCTCCCTAAACGCGTGAACCAGTTCCTTTTAAGAATCTCTATGTATCTCCACATTCTCTTAGTTGTTTCCCTGGAGAACCCAATTGCAGTGATTAAATCTCCCCAGGAATCACTCAATTTCTCCCGTGAGAAAACGGAAGTCCCAGCTTAAGAGGAAGGCGCACGTCTTGCTTTCAACCACCATTTGCTAGACCCCATTTTACAGATGGGGAAATTGAGGCCCAGAGAGGTGACGCTAAATGTGCCAAGTCACACATCGATTCAGCAGTCGAGACAGAAGGGAAACCCCGCCCTTTCTAGCTCCCGAGTGCAAGCCCTTTCCGCTGTGCAGGTCACTCTCGTGTCCTCCACCCCCTCCACACCATTCCACACACCCCCAATCACTTGGTTTACTGGCCTAAGTTCTCTTGTCGCCAACAAAGACAACTCCCTCACGTCTCTCACGCACCACCATGTGGTGTAAGGCCTAAAATGAATACTGTGTGCTGCCCTGATAGCTAAAACTGGAAAGGCCTTGAATGACCTAGCAGGCCCCACCTCCGCTCTGCCTCCGAGGATAAGGCCCCGGAGCCGGACGACTCTCCTGTCCCAGCACAGGGCCTGCTGACCCCCGAGTCGCGCGTGTCAGCCCCATCGGCCGCGGGGAACATGATACCGGACTTGCTGGGCCGCTCCTTGGTTTTCGTGGACATCTCTCCACAGCAGCGCACGTAGGTCCGGCTAACAGCTGCATCAGCTCACCACGTCCTTGTGTTATTATTAGCTACTCTCCAAATGGCAGACAGGTGATTCCCAGCCTTGCTTTCCATCTCGAAACACTGCAACAGATCTTGGGGCAGGTATTTTTGTATAGCTGTGAGCCACGGCGGATATTATGTTTGTTGGTAATGCAGAAAAATGTTATTAAGACTTTTTTTTTTTGGTTTAAAAATAAAATAAAACTTTTTAAGGTTTAGCTTCTTTAAACTCATTATACCTGTGGCTACATTTAACGTAAACACCTTTTAAACCCAGCTATCTGAAATTCCCATGGAGTGCCGACTCGGTAGATGACTTGGATTTATACAATTTGTTGGATTAACAGAAAAAAGTATTTAATTATATAAACAGTAATAAACATGAAACTGTATTTCAAATAGATAATATATGACTTTCGTAACAATGGGATTAAAAATTCTTTCATCGAAACTACATAAAATTGGTTAATAAATTTGACAATGGAGTTAAGGGCCGGCAATGTCACCCCCTAGTGGCTCGAGTACTCATTTCACTAGGAACTGAAATTCATCCCTTCCGTAACTGCAGCTCACCACACAGGTCCCCACTGTGCGGAACCAGCTTTGGGACTGGCTTCAATGACACAGCAGCAACTTGTTCTTATAGCCCCTGGAGAGAAGCAGACTGACGCTGGAGCTGAGCGGCAAAGTTTCTTTCAAGATTCATCCTCCTCTTGAGTACCTGATAGGTATTTTCCATAAAATCAGTGAACTCAAAGTATTCTTACTGCCCTTCACTGCTGTATCTTCCAGCTCGCATATCTCGCCTACTCGTTCTCAACGCTGCCTGTTGAATCTCTCACCGTTCTGCTAAACGCACGTGCCTGGCCAGCTGTCTCCCTCACCTGATTCTGGGGCCTGGACAAAGCCTAGACTTGGGCTGGTTTTATTTTGTTGGTGAAGGCCCACAGGTGATCTGGTGCACGGCCAGCTGGGAGGCCCTGGTGCTGCCAGCTCTGCGGATGTGATGGGTGGGAGGCGGGAGAGAAGGAGTTGCAGCCTGGAGGGCTGACCCCAGCGACTTCCCCCCAGGCACGCAGGACCTGCCGAGGGTGCTGACCAAGGGCAGAGACCCAGAGCTGTTTCGAAGACGTGTTATTACCCTTGAAATGCCTTTCCCGGGTAACGTTCTATGACAGAGAGACAGCAAGTCGTTTGGAGAAAAGGTGGCATACGGACCCCATAATCATAACTAAGTATTTGTTACCACAGCTTTAAAGTGACAATAGTTGTTGCTTCACAGGTCTCTCAGAGCCAAAACTTGAGGAAAAAACAAGACTCCTATAGGGAATCCTGGTTAGTATTTTTCTCTCCACGCCGCCTGCTTGTGCTGACGAAGACAGGACTTCAGGCGCAGAGGCCCACCCCAGTTTATTGAACAAGCTCCCGTCTAGGTCTGGCCACCAGGGGCTGAAGCCAGCGTCCAAGGCCACTCTGGCCAAGCCTGCTCCAGGAGCCTGACAGGGACGTGGACCACTCAGAGAGGCCCTCCTACTGCGCATATCCAGTGGGGACAGTGACCGCCGGTGGCCACAAGTGTTCGTGTGTGCGCACACATGCGTGTGTGTGCATGGCAAAGTCGAAGTTCTTAGAGCTGTAAACGAATGTCTTTAGAGATGTGTGCGCACACATGCGTGTGTGTGCATGTGTGTGTGAGAGAGAGAATACAGCTGCCTGTTACTCCGATACACGAGGGGAGTGGGGCCTGGTTCACCCTCCAGCCATATAACCCCATTTCTCGTTTCTGTGCCCGTACCTGTCCTCTCCCGCCCTCCATGACCACGTAGGCAAAGCCGAAGTTCTTAGAGCTGTAAACGAATGTCTTTAGAGGAAGTAGTTTGTCCAAGGTCTAAGTTAGAGACAGACAGACAGACAGACAGACAGACACACACACACACACACACACACACACACACACACACAGGGTGGGAGGAGCAGAGACCGAAACAGCAGCACGAAAGGGAAGCTGCAGGAGACTCCAGGTGGGGCAGGGGGTGGCCCGGTCACCCTCTACCGCCACGCCTTCCCCACAGACTGGGGACTCATGTTGTTTAAACGGACGCTGACGACTATTTTGGTAAGAAAGGTCTACAGCATCGTTAAAATGCAGATGTGAGTGCTTTCAGCAAGGACGGCAGAAGTGGCTGCAAGGGGGCGAAACCGAGTCACTGGAGGACGGGGTGTGACTTATGCTCCTGCTCCCTGCACACTTCCTGACTTTCCACTGAGGTGCCCTTCCCTGGTGGACATCCTTGACGAGACCCCTTTCACAATGGCTCGGGCTCGGTCACCCACTGTGGGCCCCGGCATGTGACGGCGGCCTCACCCTTCGCCACCCGCTCTCCTCACTGCTGCCCGGGCAACCCCGCCAGCTTTCCTCCTTGACACACGGGTGAGGGGCAGGCCCCAGTCCCCACTGTCACACTGTCACACTCCCAGATTCCGGGTGACGCAGGTCAAGTCCTCCCAGCAGTCTGCTTGAGCCTCGCCTGCTTCTAGCCACCCAGCGGCAGGGGCTCCCGACAGCAGAGCCACTGGAGGCAGCTGGCAAAGTGCACGACAAACAAACCAACCCCCAGCGCGGAGGATGTCCTTACACACCGTGCTGTCCGCCGTCAGGGGGAGCCCTGCCCAACCTGCAGGCAACGGTCCCTTTGCAGAGGGTCGCCCAGTAAACTAACGATGGAAGCCACACGAGGTAATGGCTGGGTTTTTATTGCGATTCTGTACTTTATATTCAAGGTGACAGCTGACAAACAGGCAATTAGTCATGCCTCTAAACACTTACTTCAGGCCGAGGGTGGCCTCTGCACGCGGACCCCCATTACTGGGGCACAAGAGACAGACCCGAATCCGGCTCCTCCGCGGGTATGGCCTGGAAAGGAGGCCCAGTCACCGAGAACACAGGACCCACAATCACTCCTCTGTGCACAGGGATCAACGACTACAAGATACACCTCGGTCAGCCGCGGAAGTCTAAGACCATGTTTTTTCTCTGAAGACCTGATGGCATCTCCCACACGTCATCCTTTAGGATTGACAGCCCTGGCAAAGAAGCTTTTCTGTAAGTCAGTGATGAACCAGAGCATGAGGAAGAAAAAGCTTTCAGTCAAAATGCATTTACCAGAAGAGACATGTCCATGGAAAGCTTTTTCTCTTGACTTCCTAGTCTTGGCCACGCCTCGGAATCACTCAGGGAGCCTGAAAGAATCCCGATGTTCAGACGACGCCCCAGCCGATCCAGACCCTCTGGAGCAGGGACCCAGGTGTCCATATTTTTGCCAGCTTGAGTGATTTCAATGTGCAGCTAAGGTTGAGAACCGCTGGTCACAACAGATACTACCTGACGGTTTAAAATATCTTCACACTGAATGTGGCCCACACGTGCGTTACAACTCTGCACACACTCACAGTCCAAGTCTCTGCCAATTATTCCTATTTGCCGCTTTCACATCTAAAAAGGAGGCGGTTCTTTTTCTGGTTAACTAGGTTGCGGATTGAGCAACAGACTGATGCATTTTTCTGGTTATTTTCTTTGTTGCTGAGGCTTTGAGCTAAAAAGAGCACATTCTCCCCCTGGTCAGGATTCCCGTCAGAGGATTGGTGGGCGGGTCTGAGCGCTTCCCTTGCTGCTGCTGGCTGTCAGGTAGGGAACGCCCTCAGTGGCGTGGCTTCGTGTTCATTATGCCAAAGTGACAGACGTCGAGCAGTATGCCATTCAACTGTAACACCCCTTCTCAATGTGAAGCAGCTGCACCAGCTTCTAAAAAGTGGGGTTCCGCCCAGGTGCCACACTAGCCACCTCTCAGTCACCCCACCCGGTGTCTCCTGAGCTAAGAGAAGATTCCTCGCTTGACTGTTTCCTGCAGCAAAAATTGTACTTTAGAGTCTCCTCCCAACAGAAAGAGAACATGTCATCGTCCCAGGGGCGGAGAAAGCAAAGGCAGAGGTGTAAACTGCTAAGTCACTTTTTTGCTTTAAAAATTCAATCTAAACAGTTAACCTATTTGGATACCAAACTGTTTCGAAAGGAAACTCTCAACTCTCTCCCTAAGAAACAAAACGAAACGAAACGAAAGCGCAAAGAAGGAAATATGCCAAAACGGACAAGGGTTCCAGCTGGGGGTGAGGCGTTGGGGACTCCCACCTGCACCCCGCTTTTCCTGCTTCACTCTAGTTTACCAGCTTTCTAGAATGAGCATTATTACCTTTAAAATTAGAAAGCAAATATAACACACTTCCAAAAATTAATCAACTATTTAGATGCTAAAGCTAATAACCATTCAAACACTCTTAATATTCCACAGAATAAAGCTTCACAAATTATTTCCAATTCCAGCTATATTTAGGAGTCCACCCATGAAGTGCTGGCACTTTCACAGAAGTAGGTCAAGAGAGGACGGACTTATTTTCACACCAGATAATGTTGAACTGCTCCAGTTTCAGAAATTCATCAAAAAGAGGATTTGGTCTACTGAAATGTTCACATCTCCAGGGTAAAATTGTATACCGAATACAAGAGCAAACGTATTTCTGGAGAAAAGCCAGTCCATGTGTGTCTTCTGTTCAGAAGCAGGTTCCTAGCATCCGTCGGGCTCCGTCTCGTGCCCCTGGTCTGGGGTCCTCAGCCTCGCCCCTTCCCTGTGCATGTGCAGGTCCCCAGACCTGGCAGCCTTCAAGTGCAAGACGAGGCTCGTCAAGGGTCCAGACCTTGGGTGCTTCCTTCGTTGTCGCCGAGTCTGGGCCGCTTGAGCTCCAGAGGACTGCCCTGAGGGTCCCCAGGCGTTTCTGAAACATTAACAACTGTGAGGCTGGGAAGTAGGCGAAAGCTTCTGTAAGTTAAGAGCTGACGTCTATGAAATAAATGTTGTGCCAGACGAGGAACTAAACTGCCTGGCAAGGTCCTATATGTATATAAGTGGAGGGATCTATCGCAGTGGTTCTCACCCAAGGGACAGTGGGCAATGTCTGGTGACATTTTAGAATGTCATGAGTGGGGGGATGGGTACCAACAGCCAGGGGTGCTGCTAAGCATCCTACAATCACAGGACAGCCCACGCAACAGAGAATGAATGACCTGCCTAGAACGTCGGCAGTGCCGAGGCTCAGAAGCCTGACCGAGCCGCCCGCCTCACTGCGCATGCTCTCACCAGCAGGTGGCCCCTGCTGAGAATGGACAAGGGGCCAGTGAGTTCGGATGGTGGGTCTAGTAAGATGCATCCTTGCTTTCTCAGAACTGACTTAAAATTAGGGCGTGGTAATTTCCAAAAGAACAAAAGAGAAGATGTTCTCCTTAATTATATAAAACCAGTAACAGCATCACTTACCTGACTGGATTTCTTCTGTGGAAGGGGCAGAATTCACACTGGCTGGTATAGAATTCGGCGACGTATCTGTCTTCAAGGGTATTAAGTTTATTCTCCTTGATTAAAAGAAGTAGAGGGAGACGTGGTGAATTAGTGTCGTGGGAGTCGTTTGTGTACAATATCAAATTTCAAAACTGCCCAAAGGAAAGATTTACCATCTGCAGCAGATCATATCATGTAAGAATTTAATAAAACGTTGATGCGCCCACTTAGTAACTAAAGATTATGTTCATGTACTAAATGTGATGGTACTTAAACCTTAACAAGTCAACTAAAATTTTCAAAACCTGTGTTCTGTTCATTGCCAATGGTATGCTGAATGCCCTCCTGGATGCTGCCAATATAAAGCTAAGACATGGCATCTACTATGGAAAGCTCCAAAACGCAGACAATTCTTTTTTAAAAGTCTACATTCTTAATTTTCAACAACTATTATTTTTTTTAAAAAAAATGACAACTGCAAAAAGCTTGCAGGAAATTAAGAGGGGAAAAACTTTAATGCCAAAAATATTTCAAAGAACACCTTGTCATTCCCTTCCCCCGCTTAAAAACAAATAGGAAAGAAAACTGCTCGTCTGCAGACAGAAATCAGATTCAGAAAGAGCCAAACACTCCCAAGCCATAGTATGGATCTGCGACGAAGTCACGTGAACAGAGCAGAGTGAGACCCACAGTGCTTCTGTCATCTGTCACTGCCACCCCTGCCCTATGGTGGACCTCCAACCCCGGCCACCTCCCAGGACAATTTGTCTAGCAGGTCGGGAGGCAGGGAGGGGACCGGTGGAGAAGGCAGCACGCCGAGCCAGAGCAGACAACCTCCCTCACTGTCACGGGGGCTGCCGCTGCTGGATGGCAGACACCTGACAGTGTGGACGGCTCCGCCTGCAGCACCGGCAGGGAACTCAGGTACGCTCAGCAGCCGGCTGCCGTGAACAGGGAGAGGACATCTGCACCATCGCCTGGGGACTCTCTGTTATTAGACCGGACGTGCTGGTCACCAGGAGCCAGGCTGCGAAATGCAGCAAAAACCGCCTCAAGGTGTCCCTCTAATTCCCTCCCTGTGGTGAAGTGCCCGTTACAGTTCTGGGCAAGGGAGCACGGGAAAAAAGGGGACACGCTTCCTGCCTCAAGGGGCAGGGCTTTCCAGAGCAAGGTAAAGGCAGAGGGCGGAGTTCACGGGCAAAGGACAGTGAGGGCTGACACCCAGACAGTCTACGTGCCGTGCACAGGGGTCTGGCCCTTACCCTACAGGTAGGGAACAGGGGGCCCATCGAGGTCTCAAGCAAGGAGGTGGCACTCCCAGACTGGGGTTAAGAATCCTCTCTCTGGCAGCAGTGTGAGTACTTGCTGTGTGGCATTTCACCTGCTAAAGGCTGGGGGGCTTTTAGCATGAATTTGGTTTTTCAATTGCAGTGTTGATTTCTCCTTCCGTCAAAAGTTCTTACCGGGGTGTCGTCTTGCTCCAGGCCTGCAGGGTGTGCAGAGTGACCCTCCGGGACGGGTGGGCTTTCGTGTTTTGACTGCTGGGCTGCAGGGCCTTCTTCTCCTCTGAAGGCCCAGGCGCCGAGCTTCTGGCAGCAGCAGCAGCAGTCGAGGGCGTGTCCTTGGCAGTCGAGGGCGTGTCCTTGGCAGATGAGGGCGTGTCTTTGGCAGTCGAGGGCGTGTCCTTGGCCACTGCTGGGGTGGGGGACTGTTTCGCCTGAGGGGGCGTCTCACAGGGACTGCTGGGGTCGTGGATTCTGCTAGTGGGCGTTCCCTCTCCAGGTCTGGGTCCCGGCGAGGACCCTTGGTGTGTCTGATTCTTAGTTTTCTTTGCTGGATCAGTTCTCACACTCAGATCTGGCTTCTCTTTCAAAGGTATTCCAAGTTCATCCTTCTCAAACGTCACGAATGAACAATAACCATCCGTGGAAGAAATGGCCAGGAAGGCCCCATCGCTGGACCTTTGTTTCCAAAACAGGAGAAAGTCAGAAACTTTACCAAAGTCTACAGGCCACTCTTCACACTCTCATTACTAGTTAGAAACGCGAAGTTTGAGCGACGTCACGAGCTTCGTTTGAAGGTGGGTCGGGGAGAAACACGACTAAGAAAGGGTCTGTGGCACTTCTTCCTCACACCCTCTCCTTTCCCAACCCCGACACGATTCTCTAAGGCACTACAATCTCTGCTCTGTCATCAATGCACCTGAATAAAGGTAAAAATACCTTTTTGTTTCCAAAAAGGAAATTAAAATAAGGAAAGAAAAGTTTTAAAGAGTAAGAAGAAGGGGCTGCTGCGTGGCCAGGCCTCGGCCAGCGCTCGAGCTGGGCCTGAGCAGACAGCGGGGCTGGATCAGGGGACCAGGGCCTGAGGACTCACGGGGAAAGCAGAGCATGGAGTGACACCTTGGGCCAGGTGCGGTTCTGGGCAGTGGGGGCGGCTCACAGGTGTGGGCTTTTGCCCAGACAGCCTGGTGAGACCTCCAAACCAGGGAGCCCCAGTCCTCCTGATTTATGAGAATTACATTAACCCCACGGGGCAATCAGAACGGCACCAACACCACGGCTGTTACCATAGGAAGCGGGATTACAGCAAATTAGAAACGGCTTTCCTGCTCTGTCGATTCCTTCTAAAAAATAGTGAAGAAGGCCCAAAGTCCTCTGTAGTGATGAAATGCTCCCTGACCCAGGGGTGTGCTCCAGGGTGACGTACGCTATACCTCCTCCATCCACTCTCCCTCGGCACCTGCCACTCACCAGGAGATGTCACTCAGCGTGTGGTAATGTATGTTAGACACGTAACCGAAAGGGAAGAGCTGCTGGGTGTCGTAAAAGAGCACGGAGTCTTCAGAAGCCACTGCGAACACCAGGCGGTAGGGCAGGTGCACCAGCTCCGGTCCCTGCTCTTGTGACTGTCCGTCTGCAGGGAAGGCGGGGGGGCGGGGATGGGGACAAAGGAAGGACAGTAAAACAAGAAAGGGCCAAGTTCCCAAAGGAAACAAGTAATAAATTCCCCCGCAAGAAGTCCTCTCCCAGGGGACACATATAACATAATTTGACTAAAGACTAGTTTGCTAGATGCTTTACAAAAAGATTTCATTCTTCATATTATTTTATATATGAATGTATGAATAAAGGAGAACCATGTATGAACCAGTGAGGATGCTGGGCCACGATCCAAGAATCATGGGCACCGGAAGTCCAAAAAGAAGAGAAAAGAGCAGAGGATATGTGAATGAGGTGTCGACCTGAGGGGTCACGTATAAGAAAACATAAGGGTCACGTAGAGACATTTCATCAAGTGATGTCTTAATGCCCTTCTGAGTTAATTATATTCATTCACATAAAGGATTAGAAAATTAAAAACAGCTTCTGCTTCCAGCCATGGAGTAAAAGGGACTTGATTCACCCTCCGGTTTTTTAGGACATCAGCCATCAGGCAAAGAAGGACAGCGATCCCTGAGAGATGGGAAGCAAGTGAGCTAAGTCCTACGACTGCCTCGGCCTGCCGCCCGGAGTCCCCAGGACCAGCAAGGGGAAGGGGAACCCAGGTAGCGCCCAGCAGACGCCCCGAGCTGAGAGGACAGAGCCCAGAGTCCGGGTTGGCCAAGGCGGCCGGGGCTCATGGAGTGGAGGAGCAGAGACGGGAAAGCTGCACGGACCCACAGAGGCCCCCTCGTCTGAGGCTGAGCGCCCACCGAGCAGTGCACGTATGTGAGGAAGTGACTCAAGGCCTGTGTAAGAACAGGCCAGAAAGATCAATCCCTGAAGCTCACACAGGCCAGAAAGAGCGCATGTCCCCACCGGCCAGAGTGCAAAAGCTCCTAGGTCACGGGCACGGATTAGAGCACTCAGAGGCTTCCCTCAGAAGTGGGGAAATTCGCCCTGGATTCCATGCTGCTCTGATCCCACCTAACAAGGCTTCACAGCAGGACCCATAAGAAGCAAAATGTTTCGAGGCAAGTTCACTGCATCCCAGAATCAAGCTCAAGAATATCCGTAGGAATAAAAATATACCCAGCATCCGATAGGGTAAAATTCAATGTCTAGCGTCAAATAAAGAATTACGAGGCATGCAGAGAAGCCGGAAAACATGGCTCACGATGAGGAGGAAAAAAAAACCAATCAAAACCAACCTTTGTATACAAAGACATTGAGAGTTATTATAAAAACTGTAGACCATAGAAAGATGGAGAATGTTAAGTAGAGACATGGAATCTAAAGAAAGACCCAAAAGAGAACTCTAGAGATGAAAACTAGTGTCCCAGATGGAAAATATGCTGGACGGCACCAAGGGCAGATTATACAGAAGAAAAGATTAGTGAACTCAAAATACAGCTATAGGGACTATCCAAAATAAAACACGGAGGAAAAATATCAAGCAAACGGAACGTCAGTAAGCCGTGGGATAACTTCAAAAAGTCTAACATGTGTAGTCAGAGTCGCCGAAGGAGAGAGAGGATGACAAAACACATCTGTAGAAATAATGGCCCAAATCCCGCAAGCTTGGGGAAAAGAAAAATCCAATTCATATGTAATCTTATGCATAAAAAACTGACAATGAATGACATTCAACCTGCTTCGATCCTTAAAGTAGCTTTAAGCAAAGAAAGCGTGTTTTGGACAGTACGAACAGCTAACGCATATTTTGGTAACATCGGTCTTTACTCCAGCTCTTAGGAGTAACTAACCTGAACCAAACACACACACTCATCTTTCCCAAGATAAAATCTAAGCCACTACCCCACCCTGGTGACCTGCCTCGGAGAGAAAACCTCAAACAATCTCTGATGTACCTGTTTCCACCGCCGGCCTCAGCTCAAAGTAGACGGGACAGCAGCGGACAGCAAGCGTCGCCTTGCCGGGACAGGGGAGATGAGCAACAGGCCTAAAGATCAATCGTGGTTTTAGAAAACGGCACCGTTACTCAACAAAAGCGAAAAAGAAAGGGTAAATGTTTCAAGTAGGTCTTCAAGTGCTTACCTTTTAAGATTTCTCCTGGGGAAAATATAAGTTGTGTTCGTTACATTTTCACCAGATTCCACGCATCCGGCTGGGGAGGCAGGGAAAGGGAGGGACAGGAACGAAAGGCAGCGTTTTACTAAACTGTTCGCCGGTGAAAACTCAAGAGCATCCAATTCTGCTTTGTAAAATAATTTTTCCAAAAGATGTATATTCCCCGGACAATGTTTTTGTGACTGGAGACAAATATAAGCACAGGCTGGGCTCAGCCCTTACTCTGTTTCTACCCGCTTGTCATCTCACCTGAGGGCCTCGGCCGCCCCCCGAACCACTTCTGGACCTGGGCAGGGAGAATACAAAGCAGGAACCCTTGCTACAGAACTTTGTGTGAGAATCCAGCCAAATGCCTGCTGAGGCGCTGTGACTACATACCCAACCTCAGTCCCCCGGATTCTGACCTCAGTTGCCATCCAAAGGCTGAGACTTGGGCCTTTTCCCATCTGCCTGATGGAGCCAGGAGGAGAGCTAGCCATCCATCTGCCAAAACCTCTAGCCCCTGAAGAAGCTGACTCTGCTCCGGGGAGCAGCCCACACTCGACAGCTCTTCTTCACTCACCCCAGGATGTACATAAAACCAGGTCAGACCCTGGCAGAGAAGGACCATCAAAACCGGTTGCTCGTGGGAACGTCTCCATGTGTTATGCTGATATGTCGATGCATATACACATACATAATCTTACATGTGACCATTTCATATCGACTGGGGACGGCCACAGACAGCATCAGTAGTATTTCTATTCCGTCCCCATCACGCCCCATCCTCCATTCCCAGGTATCCACGCTGACATACCATTATGTCATTTCTATATTTCCTCCATGCTCACATAATCATTACAGCCAGTTATAACTGAATTGCCTATGTAAGCATATGGTGGGTTTTTTTTAGTTTATTTTACAAAATGAAGTATTATTTAGAATTTTCCTTATTTTGCTTTTCTTAGTCAACTACTCTCGAAAGTTAACCTGCATCGCATTACATTAATGCATTATTCTTCCCTCTCCTATCCTCTCTAGTTTTCCTCCTCTTATATTTTATTTTTATTCTTACTTTTTTGCATTTATTCTATCTCTACACATTATACATTGGCACTCACTCTGGAACCCTCAGACCAGTGTCCTGGCAAGGCCCTGGCTTGTTCAACACACCTGGTGTGAGAAGCAAAGATCCATCAGGAGTAAAACTAAGTCTACGGAAGAATGACTTCATGCTGTCATCGTGAAACATCCGATAACTTCTTGCCTGTGGCGCAAAGTTTAATTATTATTCCAAATCTTTACATTCACAATAAAGGCTTACCGATTCCTGGATTTTTTTCTTTACGTATTATCATTTATTACTGACATACTAATAAATGAAACGAAACTATATTACAAATCAAATAATCATGCAGGACTGCGAGAGTAATCACTGACGAATCGATGGCCCCTTTTGGTTAAGGAAAGCTGAATGTCTGTGTGTGCCTACGTGTATGTGTTTGTGTGCTTCTACAGTTAGTTTTTAAAAACCTCTGGAAGAACACACGGCGCACTGTCAACAGTGGTTTGTGTGGGGATGAGACCGGGAGAAAGCAGGAGGATGACTAGGAGCCCTTTGCTTGTTATCTGTGTGTATACGTTTAGTATTTCCAATTGAATACTTTTTTAAAAGAATACAGTTGATTATTTGGTTATTAAACTGGTAATCATATCATCTTTTCAAACATTTCTTGAACACCTGTGTGAAAGTTTTTGCCGCCGTTCACCAACACTTTAAGAACATCGAGGCTTTAATTCTCAAGACTCCAAGGAGGCATCACTCCTTACCTTACAAAGTGTGTGACCTCTGCGGCAGCCAGGTCACGGCCCACGCGGCCTCAAGCTGCCGCCCTACGGCTGGATTTGCGGCCCGGCCCTTTTTTGGGCCAGTAACCGACCTGCTCCCTTTGGCCTGAGCGCCTGCCTCAGTAGTCTTGACTCCTCCAGGATGAGGGTCCTATTTTCATTTGCTGTTCTTGCCAAGATTGAAATCCTTCCTGTTCCTGAACACCAGCTCAATGGCTGGGTCTCTGCCGTCTACTACCCGAGTTCTCTATCTACCTGCCAAGTGGCGGACTGCCCGCTGCCAGACAATCCAGCGTGAGACCCACCTGCCTTCCGGTGCTAGGCTCCTCCGAGCGCTCGACCCTCACTACACCTCGGAATCCCAGGGGCCTTGCCTACCTCAAACGCAGTGAATCATATTTCGGTGGTGGGGAGCCCAGGCACCCATATTTACCATGCTTCCCAGGTGATTCCACGGTGTGGCCAGGGTAGAAAACCCCTGTCCTCCACCATCAGCCCTGTCTCAGCCCCAGGCAGACAAGACCACCCTACCAAGCCTGGACCGAGAAGAAAGCTTTCTGTGGGTCAGGTGTCAGGTCCCTGAGACAGTGACTTAGCTGCAAGACACGGAGGTGCTCACGACTTTCTAAGTCTCAACTAAAGTCCTGTGACAGTGGAAAATCCAAATATTTCATACCTCTCCTTCAGCCCCTATTCCAGACAGCATCTTTGAAACATTAAAAGCCACACGTTTCTTCTGTATGCTGTACACCCTCAGGATCCTAAGTAAAGAAGAAAGGTCTGATTCATCTCTTCTGGTAAACGAATTATGTTTCACATAGAAACAATCTATTAACAAAACTGAAGGCTGCTTAAATAAGTTTTGGTCTGCAAAACCATTTACCAATGACTTTCCTGCTTAACTGAATAATTATGACAGAAGGATGAACAAGCTAAAAGACAGCACTAATAAAGTGGAAAAACAGGTCATCATTTCATTTTTCTATTGCATGTTTCAACTTCTCAAGATGTACTTTAGGTCTAGCTTTATTTTTCAGGTCTCAGACATTTGGCCAGTGGCAATATGTATGACTGTGATGAAGTTTACTTTGTGTTGAAGTCTCATCCTCTAGAATTTGCAAGAGTAAGGAAAACACCAGCAGAGAAACTTGGTTGCTCGTAACTCATATTATTCCCACTAGTTAATCAGATTGTTTCGCTCCTGACTGCCTGAAAAAAACACATACATCAGGAAATAAATGCTGTTTGAAATATTACAGAAGAGTTTATGAAAAATACACACTAACTCTTCCATATTGCTCTCATTCCAGGGCCATCTGAAATTAAATTTGCTATAATTAAAAGTAGTAGGAAAATATTCAAAAGGACTATTTTGACTGATGAGTAATATGCCTGGCACCTCTGATTCTTTTAAATCTTTGTTCTAAGAACACAGTTAAATGCAATAATACCAGTAAACACAACAATACGTCTTCCTTTCAAATGAGACAAAAGATTTTATTTTATATTAACTAAAATGGAGTCACTAAAGTCACGAGTAGTAAATTGTAATCAAACCATGAAATAAACAGTCCAACCCTACCGCTAGGTACCTCTACTTGCTTAAGGCATATTTATACAAGACATCTTTGCCCGTGAAATTCAAACTTAATTCAAAGCCTTTTCTGCATTCATTCACCCATTCGATAAAGATGTACTAAGTGCTAACTTCACGTAAGGCACTTGCACTAATTAGTTTCCAATTTTTCTTACGTCATAAGAATAACGGTAAAATAAAATGCATTCTATGAAACCAGGAACAAAAGAATCAGAGCTAGAGCACAGTTTATATTGGTTAAGTGATAAAATACCTCTGCAAAAATTTCAAGTAAATAGACATACCGACATACCTGTCACAGCTCAGGGTGGCCACATACTGACCCAAAGGATCCCAGGTGACTCCTTGTACATAACTTTTATGTTCATTAAAAATTGAGATCTTTTGTCCTACAAAAAAAGCACACGACAGCATTACCAGAACCTCCTCAAGCACAAATGGTGTACACAGCTTAAACATCACCGCCTTTATACCGTTCCGTTATTCAGCAGGCGGTCACTGAGACTCTACCAAACTCTGTGTCAGGCTCTGGGGACACAAAGATGACTCCACACAGCCCCCACTCCCAGGCACTCGGAGCCTGATGGCAGAGACAGACCCATCGACAGGCAAGCACACTGCGCCTTGATAAGACTGTGCTTATGACACACAGCAGCAGGAGACAAGCCGCACCCAGTTCTCCGGGTCAGGCAGGGTAAAGGGGTCACTGAAGGGGGAGACGAGGTATTCTACGCAAACCCACAGGGTGAAAACCAGCTCAGGAGCAGTGACAGCAACTGAGAACTGCTGGAGGGTACGGCGAAGGGCCGAAACGGCAAGACAGAGGCGGAAGGAGTACGCGACAGAAACCCTGTGTGCAAGGACAAGGCTCTGTGTGGTCGCGACATGGCCAAGAGGAACACTAAGAGGAAGTGACCTGACTATAAAGATGGAACCGGGGCTTTGAAAAGAGCACAGCGTGTTACCAGTTAGGAGGTGAGAGCCCGGTAGGGGGGCCTGGACCGGAGCAGAGTTCACAGGGGCGGATGGGGACTTTAGGGGAAATGTTTAGAAGAAAAAATCCAGCACACAGAGATTATCTGGATAAAAAGAGGGAGTTATGAAGCTCTGACATTCATTTAAAACACAGAAACAGAAACAAAAACAAAACAAAACGAGCACCTTTTTTCTGAAGAGGGGTCTACACTCACTCCCCCATCTTTCTCACCTTCCCCTCGCTCAGCCCCCTGCAGCCTGGCTGCCACCGCCCACGGCTGCCGCCCCCCATGGTTGCCGCCCCATATACCGCCTGTCGCCAGCGCCAGACACATGTGAATGCGGTGGGCATGTTTCTTACCCCCGCTCCTTCTTGAAACGCCTTTTAGGGCGTCTACTGAGATTAAGGTGGCCTGGGGTGAAGAAGAGGGCTTGAGGAGACCTGTGGTGGTTTGGGGGAGTTATTAGAGAGAAGAGGAGGGGGAGTCCGATTTCCCAAATGAGAGGGGGTGGGGGACACTGAGACCCCACCTGAGCTTGGCCCAGTCCGCAGGGTGGCAGGTTTTTAACCACGTGCTCAGCCTGGGACTAGGACACTATAGGGAGATTGTGACACCGATCCCGTCTGGGGTTTGTCTCGGTGGGTCGGATGGAAGAAAAGGGTCCGAGGAATGGACTGGGTTCATAAATGATCACTTTGGGGAGCCAGCTGTATAAAGACGATACGAGGGCTGAGGGGACCTGAAGTTTCTGGGGCGAGAAAGAGCAGAAAGTAAAGGTGTTGAGAGAACCGCCGGAGATGGTTCTGATGGGCGAGGGGGACACTTGGCTTAAGATGTCACTGACAGAGCAGTTAAAATGACAGAGGTCTTCGAAGAAGCCCAGCGAAGAGAACTGTGAGCTGACATGACGTGACAACTGTGGATTAAGCAAACGTTCTTTTTAAAAGTGCTCTTTTGAAGATTATGGCTCAGATTTCGGGGGAACTAGGTGATGGGCAATCAAAGGACTCACATGTGGAATTCCTGAAATAAAAAACTTTTGACCTTAAATAATTTTGCCTATGTTACACATAAGAAAAGGAAAACCCTTTACAAAAAAAAAGGGAAAAAGAAAAAGAGCGAGGTCTAGGACGTGACCTTGCTTTCCATACTCCCCACCGAACCGGCTCTTCCCCCAGTGTCCCATCTCAGGAAATGGCACCAATATTCACCTGGTTGTCAAAAAGCTTGGAGTTACGGCGAATGCATCAAATGCTGTCAGCTCTTTCTTCAAATTACAACCGAACCAATCCCTCTGTCAGCCCCGCCATCACTAGCACCTGGGCCCAGGCCATCACCGCCTCTCTCCCGCGTTACTCCTATACCACTAACAGCTTCCCTTGCTGTCGCTTCTGTTCTCCTAGGATCAATTTGCCAACTGCCACCCAGACACATCTTTTTAAAACAGAAATAGAATCCGGTTACTCTCCTGCCGAAACCCCTTCAGCAGCATGTGTCACACTTGGGATACAATCTAAACGCCTTTCCGTGGTCTGCGACCCCCGGCGGCCTGGTTCCGCCACCCCTGCACCCTCAGTTCCTCCCTTCCGCCCCCTCCTGTCCATTATCCGTCTCCTCCCACGCAGGGCCTCTGCATGTGCTGCTCCCACAGGCTGGAACCCTCTTCCCCAAAATAACGCACATGTCTTGCTCCCCGACTTCCTTCAAGTCTCTGTGCAAACGCCGCGTGCTCCGAGGGCCTTCCCTGATCACACCACCACTTTCCCGCCCCTTCGCCGCACCTACCACTACCTGACACTGTCCCCACTCGTGTATTTGTCCGACGCCTCGCTAGAGCGTGGCCACTTTGTGTATTTTTCCAGCACCCACAACAGTGCCCAGCATGCTGGCAATGTCCAAGGTCGCTACAGCTGGCGTCAGCGGGGTGCTGAACAGACTGTTCACACAAATTATCCAGGACAATGGCCGGGTTTGGGGATGAGAGGACGGTGACCCTGGTCCTCCACTTTGCATAATGCCGGGGACTGATTGGGAAGAGTGACAGAGACGAGACGAGACAGATGGCTTAGCTGGATGGCACGGTACCAAAAGAGCACTCTCACGGAGTGCACGGACACTGGACTGACGCAGTGCTGTGGTGGCAGGGAGCCCACCAGGGCGCCCAGGATCTGAGAGAATCGGCAGCCTGCACAACACAGGAAATCAGAGGGAGAAGCTGGGGAGGAAACATGGCGCCTGAGTGACGGGCCGCAGGGTGAGGCACGAGCCGCGGCTGGCCTTTGGCATCTCATTGTTCTTTTTATAGTAGCTGTAACTTCTCTCCTGTTTACTCTCTGCACTTAGGGAACAGGTTCTTTAAAAGAGGTGAGGTGCCCTTGGCTTTCCTCGATCTCCTAAAATGGAAACCTGACCCTATGTACCCCAACATAGAGCATTCAATGCCCCGTTAATTATGACTTGCTAATCTTCCCAAGATCCTAAGCTCCACCCAGGCAGGGCTCAGCCCTGTCCCATCATGGCTGCATCCCCAGGCACGTGGGGTGTGCCTAGCTCTGGCACCAGTAACTCATGACATCACTGCTAAGCCTCAGACATTCTGCCTGGGACCTTAAAACTGAGTTGGATTCATGGCACATGGGCTAATCTCTAACCTATTGTGCCAAACACCTAATGTAGCTCACTAAAGAAACTCTTCTTATGCCTTTAAAGATAAAACGGGTTAGGCTTTTTAGATAGTAACAGAAACTTATCAGCTACCTTTACTGACGTCCCATATGATGGCCGTGTTATCCACAGACGCAGAAGCCATGAAATTCCCATCGGCTGCCCAGCAAATATCATACACGTCTTCTAGGTGGCCCCTAGAATCCAAAGAGGAAAGAGAGGGAAGAAAAGAGAGAAAAAAGTATCAAAAATCTAAAGGCAAATTCAGGGACTACACATGAGAATAGGATTTTAGAAATTTCCACTGGAACTATATTAGCTATAGCTACAATCTACTATCTGGAAGGATAATTTTATCTTTAAAATTGATTCCATTTTACTAGGGGAAAATTTATATCTGAAACTAAGAAAATCCATTTTAATCATGCTTTTAGCTTTTAAAACCATTCTCTTATTTGTCTTGCATGAGTACAAGTTTCAAGTGTGATATAAAAGTCAAAATGCACGTCAGTTTAACGCACTCACGTAAAGATGAATCGCGCCCATGATCCCGCCCCAGTTACCTCAGGGTTTTTACCACGGTCCAGTTCTCCTTATTCAGCTGAGTCTCATCCTCGTCCTGAAAAGCAATCTGTTCTGGCTCCTTGTTGTCATTCACCTTCCACAACAGGATGACAGCATCTGTGGAATGACCCCATTAAAGATGAGCCCTGCTTTACTGCACATGCTTCACTTTGGGGTTTTTAGGCTATTAAACAATATTTATGCTGTTCAACAGACACCGTGGCAACAATAATTTACTTCTAAGCATCTAAGCCAGGAAAAACAGGTTTGTGTTCAGAACTAAAACTCTTAAATCAGCCCGATCCTATCTGATCTCGGAAGCTAAGCAAGGTCGGGCCTGATGAGTACTTGGATGGGAGACCACCTAGGAAGACCAGGTGCTGTGGGCATAAAAATAAATAAATAAAATAAAATAAATTTAAAAATGTAAAAAAAGGGACTGTAAGCTGACAAGGTCCTTGCAATCTGTGAGGTTGACCAAGGGCTGCCTCGCCTAAAAAAAAAAAAAAAATTGGCAAAGGACTTGAAAAAACATTTCTCCAAACAAGATACACAAATGGCCAACTAGCACATGAAAGATGCTCAACCTCATTAGCCATTAGAGAAATGACACTCAAAAGCACAATGCGATACCACCTACTAGGAAATCAAACTCATACCAGATCAGAGCTATACAAAGTCACCTTAAACAGAAGGGTCCCCAGGCCAACAAAACACCACTGCGAAGTGACTGACGACATTTAACAAATCTAAAGCCATAACCTATGAATGACTGAATAGGAGAAAAACAAGGACCCACCAACACTAGGATTGGCGAATCATTCCTAGCTGTGTAACCTTCAGTAAGTCACTTGATGTCTGTTTACTCACCTACAAAACACAGATAATAACAGTATACCGACCGCAGAGGGCTGCTGTGAGGATTGAGTTAATATGCATAAAGCACTTACGATGCAATGAGTGGCACACAGTAAGCCATATATGTGTTAGCTATTAATACCGCAGATGCATACCTTAGCCTGACGTCATCAATTGTCTGAGTCCTGTAACTCCCCGGGTTCTGACTCCACCCTCAACCACATAACCTGACCACGAGTGGGCTTCCCCTTGGGAAACACCTGCAGGAGAGTGACTGAGGTGGCCGTATGGAATTCTGGGAGCTTGGGTGAGAGGAGATTGGCCCCAATAGAGGGCCACTCTCCACGTGCTGGCTAACAGGTTTCTGGGCCTAGCCAAGGCCAAAGGACTTGGCAAGACAAGTGCTGCCCTGTGCAGTCCCACGGAAGACAGCCCGCCAGCGCCCCCACGTGGTGTTTCCCACTCACCACCTTCCCCTCCCCGCTCGCCCTCAGGACATCACAGCACAGAATTCTTCCTGCAAACAAAATCTGAGATTTCTGTTTTACTTTGTACTGACTTCTAGACTGTTCTAGTGTTAGAGCATGGTAGAAAAATTCACTTTTTCTGTATTGTTTAAAGAAAGAGTAACGACAGGGAATATATATAAAATGAAGTCACTTTAACTGAGCTGCCAAGATTATTAGCATTATGAAGGTCCAATGCCTGGCTCTATATCTGGACATACACCATACCTCCAGATAACCCTCTGATTGCCCATTAAAATCTCACGTGTCCAGGCCACCTGACATCCATTATCCAGACTACCAGACATGACCAAACCTCATGGTGCCCGTCCTGTAGACCAGGGGTCCCCAACCCCTGGGCCGCAGACCAGTACAAGTCTGTCACCTGTTAGGAAGTAGGCCAAATAGCAGGAGGGGAGCGGCGGGCAAGCAAGCGAAGCTTCATCTGTATTCGCAGCCGCTCCCCAGCGCTAATCACCGCCTCAGCTCCACTTCAGATCAGGCATTAGATTCTCATAGGAGCACCAGTCCCTGGTGCCAAAAAAGGTTGGGGACCACTGCTCTAGACAACCTGACACCCATCATAGAGACAGCATGACACCTGACTGATAACCGTCCTGGACCAGTCTTAGGGCTAAGAATGCAGGACTGGTCATCCTCAAGAATGTGTTTTTGGCTATAAGAACTCTTAACTTTCTTTCTTCTTTGGAACACTTGCAGGTTTTTCCCTAGCTGTGTTCCTAGTATGCAAACTCTAAGACCCTTGAATAAATTTCCATCACTATTTTTAACTCTTTTTGAGTTACTTCAACAAGTTTTACGCCATTTAAGCACAAACAGAAAATATAAATCAATCTATTCCCACCTAATGATTTTCAGAGCCATTTGGACAATACCCCCTAAGCCAATTAATTATTAATTACACAGAGACCTAGAATGGAATGTGATCACTTACCATTACTAAACCAACAATCAAGCCAGGCCAGAACAGTTGCTCGGGACTCTGACAGACTGGTAAACACCTTCTACTTGTCTCCAAACCAGCCCCGTAAGAGCAGGTGGGAAAGGGGCCATTTTCTAATAGGTCTTCTCAGTTTAAGCTGCTGTCCTCCGGCCTCTCACGCTCCCCAGGGCATTTTTTTACTAAACTATCTAAATAATAGATCAAGAAGGTCAAACGACCTCTAAAATAAAAAAGCATATTTAGCTCAAATCTCACTATTTAACATGAGACACATGGTTATGTGGTTTCTAAGGAATTTTGAAGTACAATACTCACCATCTCCTCCTGATGCTAAAATCTCTCCATTCGGAGAAAAACGCACAACATTGACAGCTTTGGTATGGCGAAGAAGATTGGACAAAAATTCAACAATGGCCTTTCCATCTGGTCCTTTTTCTACCTTCCAGATCTGTTGATACCAAAACACTCATTCGGAGAAACATACAAATGAGCACCTACCATACCGTGCACGCTAAAATAATACTATGCTTATTCTCAAGACGAAAATGTAGTTTCTCTTTTGAAACATAAAATGAAGAAAACTCTTTCTGAAACAAACCAAAAGTCCCATTGCCTGCTGTCCTCTCTCCCACCACTTCCTAGTGCAAATCGGTCCCCAGTAGGAACCCGGCTCAGGATTCTAAAATGAGGGGCATCCAGTTACATCGATCTAGGAAACATGACCCAAGAAATAAAGCTGCTTCTTTTGCTCTCATTCTTCACTCAAGGCCCTGAGAACTTATTCCTCTGGGTTAGATGAGGAAGTAGATTGGAGGATGCTGCCGTCAATGGTGCTTCCCTGTGCCTTTCTACCTCCACCCGATTTACCCTAACGGCGGTGTCCACCCCGGCGGAAGCCAGTCTGTGGATCCTCCCGGCTGCGCCGTGCTGGAAGTCCAGGCTGTACACCGGCTCCTTGTTGTGCCAGGCTATTTCGCAAGTGATGACTTTCATCCTCCTGAGTCTTGGAGGGTCAAAAATAGTCCTCGGGCACCGTTCGTTTTCCAAAGACAGAGGAAAGCTGAAAATCATTGGTAATGAATTGAGTATTATAGCAGGAAAGATGGATTCAACAATTATTATGAAGCAGGAGCCCTGCTAACCATGAAAAAGGCACGCTGTGCTGGGAAAGGACGTTAATGGGGGCCGCTGACGCAGCATCTTGAGAGTTCCACCTAAATGCTTTGCTGAGCCGCGGCGGCTACACAGATGGTTCTTCTGCTGCGTCCGGAAACGCAAAATGGAACAGGAGTGCGAGGAAATAAAGGGGCCAGGCAGGCTGCCCTCCGCTTAGTGGGGACCGCGGGGCACCCGGAGAGCCAGAGGCCGGGACGCCCGGGAGAGGGTGCTGCGCGAGGGGGCCGCAGGAGAAGGGGCTGCTCGGGGGAGAGGGACGGGGCCGGGCCGCCGGGAGGAGGCGGAGGCCCGGGGGAGGGGGCCGCCGAG
>NW_006439713.1:4952163-5048554 GCF_000325575.1 Pteropus alecto
CAGGCGGACGGGCCAGAGGAGGGAACCGGGGCTGCGGGGGGACCCACGTCTCAGGGGCGGGCCGCCCAGGGCAGGGGGCCTCCCAGCGCAGGGGACGCCCTCTCCGTCCCAGGCCGCACGAAGCAGGGCGCCCGGCCCGGGAAGCCCAGACCAAGCCTGGCGGGGAGAGAGCGCGCGGGGCCAGAGACCTGGGCGGAAACCGGCCGCCGGAGCGCCCGCTGCTCCGTAGCTGTCCCGGGCCCCGCCGCCTGCCCTCAGCGAAAGCCTCTCGCCCGAACCCAGCCCAGCCCGGCCCGGTCCGGAGACCCGCGGGGACGCGGGGACACCGGGACGCGGGAGCCGGCGCCGCGGAAGCAGTACCTGCAGGAACGCGGTCAGTCAGCGGCGCCGCGGCGCGCTAAGGTTCCCGCGCGCACACAGGCCCCGCCCTGTGTGGGCGTGGCTACGGACGCCACGCCCCGGCCCAGCCCCCGAGGACCGTCCCGCGCGGCTGAGTCATCCAATCAGGACTCGCGCCAACACCTCATTCATTCCCGGCTGAACCCACGCACGGGTGGCAGAATGCGTGAGCTCGCCGATTCATTCGCTCAATCTTTTCTTCCCTTGTTGACTCATTGTTTTAGCAAACATTTACTGAAAATCTGCTCTACGCTGGACCCAGTGCTGGCGCTGAGTATACAGTGGATAGGGAAGCTGACTCAGACTTACCCGCAAGGGTAAAAGGGAGAGAAGTCCCGTAGGACGGCGGGGGGACTGTAACTCTGACCCGCCCAGGACTACCGAGTCTGTCTTTCACTGGGGCAGCGGTATGGTACAGTTGTAACCTGTTTCAGGCCCTGTCTTGGTCTCTGGAGTTTCAAACGTCAATAAGACGCAGAGGCTATCTTCGAGCCTCCTGTAGTTATGTTCACAAATAATTATAATAAAAAGATAAAGTGAAAAGCAGCGTGAAAGGACAATTGTGCTCTTACAGTTCTGAGGACGAGGTTATTTTGGATTCAAAGGCTCGAAGTTTGAAGAGAAGGGAGCATTTAAAGTGGGCTTCAGGTGATAAAGTTTGGCAAGAGCAGCTCTCGGAAATCAGGATTCAAGTTAAATAAACTCAGAGTTGACAAGGGGCACGAAGTGGGAACAGTGGGACCTGGGGTGGGAAAGGATGGGTAGGGCAATGACCCCGAAGCCTTTGGACTAAATGAGCAGGTCAAATGGACATGTGTGTTTCAAAGGCAACTTTGATTCTCATTCTAAACTAACTAGAATCCTGTTGCATACATTAGTCTGGGAGCTTGGTGGAGACTAGATGGGCCATGACAGATGGACATCCACCTTGCGCTGACAGCAGGTTTCTGGGCCTCCAAGACCAAGGGACTTTGCAAAAATGAGTGCTGCCCTGTGCAGCCTTTCAGAAGAAAGCCTTCCCCCAGGTGACTCTCCCACTCCCCACCTTTACCCTCTTCTTTCTCTCTCTAGATATAGCACTGAAATCAACATGTCTCGTTCTCCTTTCGTAAACAAAAATTGAGATGTTTTTTATATATTGGCTTCTAGAACATTTTGGAGAGTTCAAAGCTCTGGGATTGTTCAATACTTGGATTGCTTACATTGTACCTCAATTAGCGGATGTGGTTATACACACTTTTTAAAAACAGAATTTAAGATTTTAAAGGGAGGTTGTAAATCAGAAGGTAAAAATAGATGCAGCTGACCTTTTCGAATGGGACAGTTTACCCTTGAGCTGCCTTGAAAGCCAGGAAACAAGTAACTTGGGATGCATAGCTTTTACTTCATAAAAGGAACATACAGGTTCATCTGAGGAGCCAACTATTCCTGGCATTTTTGGGAAAAAGAATTGACATGGATTCTTATATAAACACTGGTTGATGCTTTTAGCCAGTTGTATGAAAGGTATACAAATTGTCTACAAATGGATGTCTCATGTTGACAAGAATTAAGCTCTTAAAGCTCATTTCTACAGTAAACTAGGATAATGTAATACAGATATGCAGACTTTTCATGTTCTCTCTTAAGTTATGGCTAGGATTTAGAGAGCTTGGACTGGGAATGACAAATATGTACTGTAGATCATCTAGCTGTTTTAAAAGTACAGATTCCTGGCTCTGCCCAGCTCACTGATTTAGACTATCCAACTGGGGGTGGTGGTGGGGGGGGACAGGTACCTGCCTTTTCACAAGCTCCCAGGAGAGTCTGATAATCTTTCTGATTTGGAAAGCCCCGGATTAAATGTCTCATAACTATCAAGTTTCTCCACATTTCTGACCAATGTTGTCAATTCACAAATGAATCCTCTGACCATCTCCTGAGGTGCCAGGATTCTAAAGATTAAGACGCATGCTTAAACATACATGAAAGAATTGGCTTTCTTGGTGAAAAATTTTGAGACATGACGTCCATTCCTGCCTGGCGAGCCATCACCAGGAGCTGGTGACCCAGAGTGGGGCCCTAGACTGTGACAAATCTTTTCTTAAAAAGATAGACAGAGAGAGAAGTATTTGGTGGAGACCTGAGTTTGGCTCCAGGCTGGACTTAAGTTCCATCACAAGTCACTCTGACTGGATGCCTCAATAACCACTGAACTTCACTTTGGGCTCCAAGCACTGACTCTAGCAGAATCGTATCACTCCGAGGGGACCAAGGTTATTTGGTCTTTTATAGTGAAAATGAATATAAAGAGAATAAATCTTAACTTGGCTTTAAAAACCAATAAAAAAAAAAAGACTTCTCTGAGCCCACTTTCCTATCATTTCATTTTCTAAGTGTGAAAACTCTGGAATAAATATCTGAAGTCAGAATTAGTACTAATAAAACATTATTAAAGAATGGGGAATAAAAGTGCACAACAAATTTAACAGAAGAAAATTCAATACTGGGTTGGGAAAAGATGTTGAGCAAATTTTATCAGAATAAAAAGACAAGGGAAAATGGGAAAAGTTAGAAATCGGCACAGAATGCACAGGACCTCTGGCACACTGCTGGCTGGCGTGCAAAATGATACCAATCGCTATGGACACAGTGTTTCGTGTCCCTCCCAAATTCCTATGTTCAAGCCTTAATCCCCAGTGTGATAGTATTTAGAGGTGGGAGCTTTGGGAGCTAATTAAGGTGGAGGTTATGAGGGTGGAGCCCTGAGCATAGGATTGGTACCCTGATAAGGGGAGGAAGAGACTCGACTCTCTCTATCCCATGCCCTACTTCCTTTGCTATGTGAGAAGATAGTGAGAAGACAGCCGTCTACAAACCAGGAGTACCCTCAGGTTCTGGATCTGCTGGCCCCTTGATCTGGGACTTCCCTAGCCTCCAAAACTGTGAGAAATAAATGTTTGTTATTTAAGCCACCCAGTCTATGGTGTTTCGTTGTAGCGGCCTGAACTAAGACACAAAAACTGTAGGAAACTGTTAAGTAGTTTCTAAAAAAGTCTCAAATGTGTTTACCCTGTGACTCAGCAATTCCAATTCTTGGTATTTATATATATATGTAAGGGAAATGAGAACAGACTTGCACAAGAATGTTTGTAGCAGCTTTATTCATAATAGCCGAAATGGGAAAGACACCAAATATCCATCGACAGTAGAAAAGATAACCAAACTGTCATATTCATACAATGGAACTCTATTCAGCAATCAAAAAGAAACACTGACTCATGGAATAGTATGGATGAAGAAGCCTTACGATGAGCACAGGGATTATTTCCAGTGACTGGCAAGCACAGAAATGTGATAATCTCTCAAAGAAAGTTTAAACTTGTTCTGTCACCCAATGGCTAGAATGATATCGGTATTGGTACGCATGTATATGAATACATGTGTTTATATATGGGAAAAGCAAATAAATAATTATATGGTTAGGAATCAAAATTTCCAGCAAAAGAGAAAAGACCAGAATTCTAGAAATATAAAATCTTAAGAAAATAAATGAAACTTCTAAATTGGCAATATTGGTATATAGTCAATATATATTTTCTCTTAAAGAAAAAAGTATTTCCTAGCTCAGTTCACTAAGAAGACCTGGAAGAAATGTCCAAACAAGAAGCAATGAATATGTCTGTGCCTAGATTATGGTCTCTATGAAAAGAACCAGAGCTCCTTGGAGGAATGGCTGTTTCCTGTTCTAAAACAGAAAATGTATTAGATGAGCCTCAAACACCCTATTGTACCAGAAAACAAGAAAATTATCAAAGACTACTCAGGTTTCTATAATAAAGACACAAGAGTCAGTTTAGAAACCTCCAGCCAAAGTGAGACAATTTAACACTGGAAAATTGCCACAATGAACTGAAACATAGTAAATGTTAAAATTCACAAGTTCATAATGATATTAACAACAAAAAAACCAACTGGTTACCTTTGGAAAGTATTTAGGAAATAAGGCAGCAGTCAATCATTTACCCTGCCTATTTTATATGAACAATACCTCAGGAAAACTAGGTTTTCTTTATAGATTTCCCACCAACTCAAAAGGAATTGAGTTTGGCTCCAGGCTGGACTTGTGTACCACATTTCGCAACTCCTACATTAACAACAACAAAAAAACCAACTGGTTACCTTTGGAAAGTATTTAGGAAATAAGGCAGCAGTCAATCATTTACCCTGCCTATTTTATATGAACAATACCTCAGGAAAACTAGGTTTTCTTTATAGATTTCCCACCAACTCAAAAGGAATTGAGTTTGGCTCCAGGCTGGACTTGTGTACCACATTTCGCAACTCCTAATAAAATAATGCATCTAGGTGTGACTACTAACGAATGCTAAAATCATTAGGTAAATGACTGATAGGGAACTTTATGAAGGATGTATTAGCATACCGCCTAAACTCACTGATTGATCTTAATATAACAAAAGGAGACAAATACATATATTATGTACTCAGTGCAAGGCAATAAGAAGAAATAACACCTATGAAGAATTCTTCCAAAAGGAAAGGATTTGAATCTGTTGAATGATGTAGATCTACCTACCAGTTTACAGGAAATATAAGAGAGGTATTTTGTTTTTTTGAGAGGTTATTTTTAAAAAACTCAATGATACCAAAATGAGGGAAATTCTAAAAGAAAAGTGTTCTGGCTCCTTCCATGACTAAAAAGAAAGAACACTGGAAGAAAACCTACAGATTTAAAGAAATTTGAGACATAGCAACCAAATGCAATGTGTGCATTCCGCTTGGATCTGGCCAAGTCAAACAAAGCAGCTGGAAAAATACTTATGAAGGGACCAAAGAAATCTGAGCACTGACTAGACTTGGGACTAAAGAATTATTAATATTTAAGGTATAATAACTGTATTGTTTTTGTGCTTTAAAATTCTCATTTAAAATCTAAAATGAAAAATTTTAATCTCATATTTTAGAGATAATACTAAATTACTTACAGATATTACATGTTTAGAATTTGCTTCAAAATATGGGAAGGGCAATAGAGAAAAGAGAGAAAAATCAACAAAACTGAAAGTTGGTTCTTTGAAAATTGAAAAGACCAACAAAACTGACAAATCTTTAGCTACATTGAGAAAAAAAAAAATATTCGACTTACTAAGATCAGAAAAGAAAGCAGGGACATTACTACTGATGTTATGGAAGGAAAAAAGAGTACTTTTATGGAAGTAAAAAAAAGAATATACTAAGACCAAGTATTTGCCAGTAAATTGGATAACCCATATGAATGAATTTCTAGAAATACACAATATACCAAAAGTTAATCTTGAAGAAGTAACAAATCAAAATAGACTTATAACTAGTAAAGAAACGGACTCAATTACAAAAAACCTCCCCAGAAGAAAAACCTTAGATGGATTCACAGGTAAATTTCACCAAACAGTTAAAGAATTAATCCTCCTCAAACTTTTCCAAAAAATTAAAGAGGAGGACTCCTCTTTCCTCTTTTTTTAACACATTCTGAGGCCATTACCCCAATACCAATGCCAGACAGACACTACAAGAAAACAAAAATACATAGCAACATTATGAATACTGATGCAAAAAACTTCAACAAAATACTAGCAAACCAAATTCAGCAACATATTAAAAGCATTAAACACCATGACCAAGATAGATTTAATCCTGGAATGCAAGAATGACTCAAAACATAAAGAGCAATCAATGTAATTCACATTAGTGACATGAAGGAGGGAAAAAAACTCAATCATCTCATTTGATGCAGAAAAAGCATTTAACAAAATTCAACACACTTTCATGATTAAAAAAGAAAAACAATAGTAAACTAGGAGTAGAAGGAAACTTCCTTAATATGATAAAGGTGGTATATGAAAAATCCACAGCTAACATCATACTTGGCGGTGAACGACTGAAAGCTTTTCCCCTAGGATTAGGAACAAAGATGATACCCAACTTCACTGCTTCTATTCAACACTGTATTGGCAGTTCTAGCTAGAGCAATTAAGCAAGAAAAAGAAATGAAAGACATCTAAACTGGAAAGGAAGAAATCAAATTATCTCTTTGCAGATGACATCATCTTTTACGTACAAAACCCTAAAGATTTCACACCAAAAAAAAAAACAACTGTTAGAGCTATTAAAGGAATTCAGCAGACTTGTGGGACACAAAATCACACAAAAATAAGTTGCATTTCTAAACACTAACAATGAACATTCAGAAAGTAAATTCTCTGATAAGACAATTTCATTTACAACAACATCAAAAAGAATAAAACACTTAGGAATAAACCACCAAGGAGGTGAAAGACTTGTACAATGAAAACTACAAAACATCGCTAAAATTAAAGAAGACATAAAAGATATCCCATTATGTGGTAGGGCTTAATATTGTTAAGATGACAATGCTGCCCCAAATAACCTACAGATTCAATGCGATTCCTCTTAGAATCCCAACAGCGTGTTTTGCAGAAATAGAAATACCTGTCCTAAAATTTGTATGGAATCTCAAGGGACCCTGAATAGCCAAAACGATCTTGAAAAAGTTGGAGGACTCACACTTCCTGATTTCAAAATGTACTAGAAAACAATAGTAATCAAAACAGTGGCACTGGCATAAGGAAATACAGACCAATGGAACAGAGAACCCAGAAATCAATCCTCATATGTATGGTCAATTTTTGACAAGGACAAGATGACCATTCACTAGGTAAAAGAAAGACTTTTTCAACAAATAGTACTATGGAAACGATATCCACATGCAAAGAAGGAATTTGGAATCTTACGCCATGTGCAAAAATTAACTCAAAATGAATCAGAGACCTAAATGTTAAGAGCTAAAATGATAAACTCTTAGAACAGGAAAATCTTCATGACGCTTAATTAGTCAATGATTTGTTGAATATGATACCAAAAGCACAGATTAAAAAAAGAAAAAATGGGACTTCACCAAAATTAAAAACTCTTATGCCTTAAAGGACATGATCAAGAATGCAAAAACCACCGACAGAATAGAAGAAAATATCTGCAAATCACATATCTGATAAAAGATTAATATCCAGAATACATTAAAAAAACAAAACAAAACTCCTGCAACTCAACGAACCCATTTAAAAAATGGGCAAAAGACTTGAATAGATATTTCTCCAAAGAAGATCTACAAATGGCCAATAAGCACATGAAATTCTGATAAAAGATTAATATCCAGAATACATTTAAAAAAAAAAAAAAACTCCTGCAACTCAATGAACCCATTTAAAAAATGGGCAAAAGTCTTGAATAGATATTTCTCCAAAGAAGATCTACAAATGGCCAATAAGCACATGAAAATACCCCTTCCTCATACCCTTTAGGATGGCTATTATAAAAAAACAAAACAACACAAAACAAAACACAAGACAATATCAATGTTGGAGAGGATGAGGAGAGACTGGAACACTCCTGCACTGCTGGTAGATATGTAAATGGTGTAGTCTCTGGGGACAGTCTGGCAATTCCTCAAACACTTAAACACAGAATTACCATGTAATTCAGCAATTCCACTCCTAGGTAATGTTCTTAGCATTGTTCTTAATAGCAAAAAGGTGGAACCCAGATGTCCACGGACAGATGAATGAATAAACAAAATGTGGCACATACAATGGAATATTATTCAGCCTTAAAAAGAAATCTGAGATATACAACATGAATGAATCTTAAAAATATCATGCAGAGTAAAATAAGCCAGATACAAAAGAACAAATATGTTGTTTCCACTTACACGAAGTACCTAGGATAAGCAAATTCAGAGACAGAACGTAGAGCTCCCCACAAGCTGGGGGTTTGGGGGATGGAGTTTGGTGGTTTGTTTGGGATGAAATTCTGGAAATGGATAGGGGTGATTGCACAGCAGTGTTAATATACTGAATGCTACTGAATCACATACTTACAGATGGTTAAATGGTAAATTTTATGTATATTTTTCCACACAAAAAAATTTAATTAGCCAGCTTTGGTTCAGATCACAGTACCGACTTTCAAAACACAGGCCCGCAACTTCCAACAGCATTTGACAGGAAACCCATGGGAATTAGCAAGTATGTTGATGACTCGTGTACTTTGTGAATATAAAGCACAATTACATTTTGTTCCAAAGATACAGCTGAGTCAGATTTAAACCAGGACTGTATATTGTTACCATATTGAGATCTGCTTTGCAAATTACTTGGAATCTCGGAACCTCAAGGTTGAACTTGTTTTGCACGTTTGAAATAGTAAATTGCATTTACTCACGACTCATTCTTGTGAGAATGTTTGTGTAGGAACTTGATTTACACTCATTTTATAAGTTAATGCACTCTCTATGATGCAGTTAATAACTTCACCTGTATTTGAATGGCTTGAATTTACCAAGACACTCCCCTTTGGTCTTGACTTTCTCCCTACAGGCCAGTTTATAGGACTAAACTTTGGGAACGTGACATTTAATTCTAAAAAGCTAACACAAGCTAACACATATATATTTTCCTCTATACAAAGCAGATATTAATGGCATTCCTTTTGTGACCCATGGCCAATGACAAATATATGGAAAGACCTGAATCTAGTGGGTCTCACTACACTCCAATGGGCCTGTTTATGAGACACTGCAAAATAAGACTAAGCCTGCTATGGATCTTCTGAGAGCCAGACATGGTCTGGGTAGTGTTTAGGCGTCATTAACACAGGCTTTTTGCTTCTTTCAAGCGATAAGAGAAAGAATCCTAAAGAGTAGGCAAAGAATATGATGTAATACACAGAAAAAGAAAATAAAATGGCCAATAAAACATCTGAAAACATGTTCAACCTGAGACAAATACAAGCTGCCATTTTTTCACATACCCAAAGTTGATGAAGGAAAAAAACACGCTCATACATTTTATTATTTTTCATGAATATGAATTCCTGCATACACTCTTCGACCTATCCATAGTCACTGCAAGGGATTTGTACTTGGATATACCTGAAAAAGTATGTGTGATGTACATTGATTCTCCTAGCAGCCTTTTTTGTAATATTTTTGCAAAAGACTGAGAAATAAATGAGCATTAAGAACTTTCCTATCATAGAATGTGACTAAAGCTGTTCAAGAGTAATATAGAAATGTTGTTACCGATTACGTGGTGTAACACCTTTGTGTAAACTTGATACAAATATATAATCATATATAGATATAAACTTTAATATAAACTGAGTGCATATATGTGAATGTGTATGTATTATGCAGCTAATCTTTTCTGGAAGGGCATCCAAAAGACAATAGTAGTTACCCTTAGGTAGGCGGTAGGGCAGTCTTTTCACTTGATTCCATTCTGTCCCACTTACATTTCTATCGTGGGCACCAATTCTGCTCCTCTCCCCGCTCCTGCCTTGCTCGCCCCAGTGAGAAAGTGCCCATGCTGATCCTGAGTTTGTTTCAGGAGCCACTTGAGTTCAATGCTGTAAACGCTCATCGCTGGAAGGCACAGATCGACGGCCCTCAGCTCTGCCAGCGTACTGGGAGGCCTTGAAAAACGCTGATACCTGGTCCGATTCCAAAGACTCTGGCGTAATTAGTAGGAGGTGTATCCTCCACTGTGATTCCAAAAACCTCCCCAGGTAATTCAAATATGCAGCTAGTGAGAACCACCAGTATATATCACTTTAATGATTTCTCAGTGACAAATAATGACCTAATTAATGGGCCATGTGAGAGCAAGAATCAAGCGTCTGAGACCATGGGCAGAGTCACCAGTGGTACTAGTACCCATGAGGAATTTCAGGCCCAAATAAAGGGCACATCAACATGACAAACCCCTCCTGTGGTGTCAACACTTAGCTTTTAGGGATTTTTGTAGCCTTAGCTGACTAAAGCAGGTCCCATTTGTAAATATCCATGCTGTTTTTAAGCAACACTGACACCTTACACTAGCTTTTTACAAATTTAAAATAACAACAATCAAGATAGGTATCTCTACCCAAATACCATATATACCATGAAAGCCCATGTTGGTCTTCTGTGAAATTTTTTAGCCACATTTTCGAAGAATCATACCTTGGCAATATTTTTATTTAAAGGGAAAAATATGTAAGTACTTCTGAAAAAGCAATTAGCAAAAAAGCTTTGTTACTAACTCTATGATTAACTTTCCCATTAAGTCGGGTAACAGCCATATAAAATAGATTTTTTTTTTTGCAAGAATATATCTGACCAAAAGGAAGGGAAGAATAGCAAATTCCAGAAAGAATTGCTACATAAATATTCACAAATTTAGACATACTCTACATGGCTGCTATCATTGAGGCAAGTTTTCTTTAAATTAAATGATTTATTTGCAGAAAATTTTCTCAAGTATAAAATATAAGCATAAATGCACACACTGCCTCTCAAGATAAAAGCAGTCTTAATAGAAACAGTCTTCTATATATACCTTGTAATTAATATAGTAAAAAGAGCTCAACTTGAGGGTCTTGATGGACACAATTTTAGTTTTCAAAATATAATCCGAGTATAGAATTCTTTAAAAGTAATATCTGAAGAGTTAGCCATCGTATGTTTTTATTTTATTATAAGAAATTTGAAATTTTGGCCAGATAGATAGTTGTGACAGAAAACCAGCTTCATACCAAAAAATACAGTTTCAATTACTTTATCAAGCAAATAAAACGATCTTCATTTATTTGCTTTTTCTAGAACTTAATGTACAGTAAAACTTTAATCTTATATACAACAGACATGTAATTAAGCATACATACAAAAAGGAGCACGTACTGAATGTTCAAAAATGAAAGTAAAAATAAATAGCAATGATAAAACTTTGAAAAAAATAATGCACATTTTAGTTGTGGAAAATAATGATTCTTAATTATATATATACATAGTTATACTTAATAGAAAGCCATCTCTTTAAAATTGCACAAAACATGGGATCAATAAAGCATAACTTTTATAGCATGTAATACTATAATCCTAGGGCAATTTGTTGCTTAACTCCAGGATATAAAACACTTAGGTTTGTAATATAATAAAAGGTATGCAGTATTGTTCGAGAAAGATTGTCTTCCTCAACTCACATTAACCTGTAGTAATCCTACAAAAGGCTGTACAGGAGATTTCATAAAAAGAAATATTAAACAATTATTGTGCCCACTCCATGCTGACTAAGCAGCCAAAATGGGCTTCAAAGTAAACATGGTGAGACATTTAATATTTTGGATACTTTCTTATACCAAAGATCATTTCTTTGTTCTATAAAATCACTTTGTTTTAAGCATGATTGGCAATCTCAGCACAAGAAAATCTTGGCAAAATGGTTAGAGTTTTTGCTTGCCTTACTTTCATGAATAAAATATTTCAGGAGTTAATTTACAGAAAAGAAACATTAATGCTGAATTCACTCACAACTTATCAGGAGTGTTAACCCATTTTTTAAAATATCCTGTTTAAAATTCTCTGTAAGAAAATCGAAGGTATCATTTCCATTTGTATTATGGCACAGCTCTCAATTCAGATAAAAATACACTTTCGGGAACCAGAAAAGATTGCACAAAGGTTAGGGGCAACCTGAACACCTCTTTGTGAAAAACACTCAAGTCCTCTAGGGTAATAAAAAAATATGTCTGCAGACTTACTTGTAAATATTTACATTTCAAACAGAAACATGAGTTAGCTATTCAGCTGCCCAACACCAACGACTCAAAGGTGTTTCAAAAGGTGTGATAATGTGTCCACACGTTTGTGGCCACAATTGAATGCATAGAATGCAGTAAAAATTATGTTTCTTCAGGCTGTCACCTATCATACCTATTAAACAAAATCGTTTACATTTTGAAAGCTGTACAACCAAAAGAAGTGAGCAAATATTTTTATTATCTTGCATAAAATATACTTTAAGTACTACTGATTTCACTCATTTGTTCGACAACCTGTCCTAAAATCTCATCGACTACATCGACATCATAATTCACTTGCTGAAGATCAAGGTCAGGTACAATCATGGCCAGCAGCTGTCCTACGTTAACTCGAAGAGATCGGAGTTTGAGGCTGTAAATGCAAATATCACAACCATTAGATGAACACTGTAATACATTTTAATATTCATGTTGGCCTTAATATATAAGTGAAACATTAATCCACTTAATAATTCATAACTAAATGTGATAAGTACTTATCTGCTGGTAAGTAGTGTTTCACAGAACTAGTATCTGTTTGGTTCCACCTAATACAATTTTGATTTGAGACTGAAGAAAACATGAACTGGTAAAAAATATAAATTATAAGGTGCTATTTACAATTCAAAATATTGTTATCACCTGGAAAACTAGTGCTATACTAGTGAAAATATTTGGTCTGAGAATAAGACTGTCTCTTCTTTGAATTTCAGCTTCCTTTTGAGGAAAAAAAACTTAATTGTTCCCTAAAACATGTTCTAAGAGGAAACAGAAATAGTTCTGTGGTCAAATAAGCTTATAAAACATTGGGTCAAATAATGTTCAATAAGACTGAAAAAGCAAAACTTCTCTGAACCTTTCATATACTAAAATTCACTAACTATCCATTTGCCTATGCATTTACAGGGAAGTGTTTTGCTAGAAACACTGGGAAATCCTGGATGAAATCATTAACCCTTCCAAATTCATACACATGTATCCGAATATGAACATTCTAGGCTTGAAATACCTACAGCTGTACTGCAACCACTGCCTCTGCTTCAAAGACTGAGTGAAACACACAATCAAGAGAACGTTACAGTGGCTCTTGTTCTGTGCCCCTCTCAAATGAGAAGTCCACATTCAGTCTATGCACACTGATCATTCTAGGGTGGAAATCTCTGAAGGGGCAAGATGCTCATTCTTGGGTTGACAATGCAGAAAAATGTGATTTTAAAAATGTTTTGTTGTCTACGGCCATGCCACCCTGAACAAGCCCGATCCCGTCTGATCTCAGAAGCTAAGCAGGGTCGGGCCTGGTTAGTACTTGGATGGGAGACCACCTAGGAAGAACAGGTGCTGTAGGCGTAAAAAGTAAAAAAATAAGGGATTGTAAGCTGACAAGGTCCTTGCAATCTGTGAGGTCAACCAAGGGTTGCCTCATCTAAAAAAAAAAAAAAAAAAATTTTGTTGGCTTGCATGGTTAGATTCTATTGGGCCTTTGATAAAATTTTACATCATTCTCATGCCATCTGTTTTTATCCAAGCTTTCCATTCATCTTCCATCAGACGCCTATGGTCCAAATATTTCTCTGGTTTGCTTTGCAGAAATTAACCATCCTATGTCCTACCAAGAATATCTCCTTTGTCATAACCAACCTTTTATCTACATGAAAAGTAGACAAAAGACTAGTGTGACCCTATGACTCCCTTATCCATGATTTTTTGGAAGTCTTTGACTGTCCCTGGCTAATTCTTCCCATCGACCAGACATGTCACAGATTCCTACTTTTAGTGTATAAAACACCACTGTCAAGAGAAATATTGTGAGCTCCATATGCACTTTAAAATATTCAAATAGTTCAAATAAAAAGTAAGATGAAACAATAATTTTAGTTACATATTTTAGTTAATCCCATGTAGCTAAAAATATTATGATTTCATCATATAATCAAAATATTTTACATCCTTTTTTCTTTCTTCACACTACGGCTTCAAACTATAGCACATATTTTATACCTAAAGCACATCTCAATTCAGACTAGCTGGAATTCAAGTGTCAGTAGCCACATGTGGCTTTACATTTTGGAAAGCAGAGGTGTAAAAGATCATCAGTTACTCAAAGTTTAGTGTGCAAAAGAATTGTCTGGGAGATCGTTTCAAAGTTTCCATTTTAACAGACTGCACTAAGGCTCAAGGATCTGCATTTCTACAGGCACCATAGATGCTGTCGTTTCCATTTTTAGAAACACTGGCTGGAAGTTTTTTCTGACTTCTTGCCCTCCATACTTGTAACATTCAACTCTTTCTATTTCCATGAACAGATTTAATGGAATCCTTAAAAAACTAAGCCAAAAATCAAAGTAATACAACTGATGTCAAGGAAGGATGGTAGGAGATCATTTCTCAACAACAGTTCCTTTCGAGTGTGAAATCCTACCACATTAGCAGGAAGAGCTGTATGATTTTAGTGAACATTCATTACTAATAAGGAGCCTGTGTCTCTTAATGCGCAGTAATCATTTAACATTACCTTTCTCCATCAGCAAAATTTACAGACTCCTCAATGTTACTTGAAGTTGAAACATCTGTTCCTATCTGTTGACTTCTGGATTTTAATTGTTCAATTTCAGTTTTCAGTTCTTCACACTGTGAACGAATTTGTGATTTCTCCATTTCCAATAATTCAACCTGACCAAAAAAAAAAAATTAACTTTTTAACTGTAAAATTTTAAAACAGCAACATCATGTGCAAATATAAGCTAAGACATGTAAAAACTGTTTGATGAAGATTACCATCAAAAAAACATTAAACAGCCCCCAATAGCTTTCTATAAACAAAGCTTCATTTTTAATTTCACCTCTCCATCTCTTTACATTGAAAGAACAGAAAATGTCAATTACTCCTTGAGTAAAAAAAAAAACTGGTACCTAAAAACTGAAAAACCGAGATAAAAATGCCTACGTCATGTTGATGTCACAGTGGCTTTCATCGTGCACACTCGTCAGCTCTGACACGAAGCTCACATTTTTATTTTTGTCGTCGAGCTCCTGGGCCAACCCATCAAGACGAATGCCTGAATGAACAGTTTCATCAGCGGTGTTTCCAGGAAGGAGCAGTTCTGTTTTTTTCCAAACTCTTTTTAGCAGAGAAATCCTCCTTTCCAACACCATGTAAATACGATATATAAAACAGATTTTTTTAAGGGAGCTACTCAAATTTGAATTCAGGGATGTGCAGAGGCTACTATTTGTCTTCTGATATCTAAATCTCCTTCTACCTCAGTAGAAAAATCCCGAATTAAAGACTCCATTTCCGAGGCACCCATTAGCCAGGTGACTAACTTGTGAAAGACAGAATGTAAGCAAATTTCCAGAACCGAAATTCCTCTTCCCTGCTGCTTGGAATGTAGAGAGATGACAGCTGGACCTGAAAAGCCACCTCAGACCACAACTACAGGATGTGAAGCAAAGCAACAATGGAAAAGGAGCCTGTGTCTCTGATGACTGTCAAGCTGCCTCTGTCATTTGGGTTTCATGTCATCTGCAAACAAAGCTAATCATAAGTGACATAGGGAGCATCTATAAAATGAAGATATCACCATCCACCTTGTATGGTTATTATGAGGCTTATGAATAATGGATGAAAAGTTCCCACTATATTTTAGCAACTGAGTATCTCAAAAAGGGAATGACATAGGTATTTTAGCAGGACAGTGCTTCGCTGTACATCAATGTCCTTGCACTACGGGACATTTATCATACCTGGTCACCACCCATTAAAATGCAGCCATGCCCATCTCAAGACATTTCAAGAACCAAAACTACCCCTACACACTTCCATGTGCCCAGGACCACTCCCCAGCTGAAAACTAGTGGAGTAACAGTCAGTAGATGGAAATACGGTTTATTCTAATCTAGCTACTGCCAGTCCCTTAAGGCTTAGATGTCCCCAGATTCCCATGACTATCGTGACGCCGAATGATAACACCCACCTCACTTTTATACTGATCCCTCTCGGTAGTGCATTTGTCCAGCTGTCTGAACACATCGTCAAGCTGCACGACCATCTCGTCCACTTCGCTTTTGCTCTCGCTGCTGGCACACTGACCACATTCAGGCTTGACGTGCTGCAAAGCACTACACTGTGTTTTCAGCCTCTCTATTTCTTCCAGAGCTTGCCTATACTGAGATAGCATGAGGTCCGGACTTTCAGATGTGCCATTAATACTTTCGAGTAAAAACACAGCATCTGTTTCAGTGGACTGATGGCACGTTTCCTTCTTTACATATTTGTTGTTCATTTCCAGTATCCTCTGTTGTAACACTCTGATTTGGTCAGTAAACATATCACACTGTCTTTTATAATTTTCTTTTTCTTGAGTGACCAGAAGCAGCTCCTTTTTCAGGTCATTTAACTGGCAGCCAGCCTCACCCACAGATTTATCAAAAGTTTTCTGGGTTTCATGCGTCTTTCCTTCAGCTTCCACATGTGATGGCAGGACAGCCTTGTCATTTCTTGCATCTATGTCATCTTCAACGGGTTCTTCCTTTTTAACAACTGCACTTGGTAATTCCGTCTGGGTGGCCACTGCAGTTCCCTGATCACACCTGGATGATGAGATGCCGGCTGAACTGGTCTGGCCACAAGGTTCATTATCACCCACCGGCTCGACCGGCAGACCACTGTGCTCCATGTGACTCAGCTCCAACTTCACTTCAACATCGTGATCTCCTGCGGGCTTGGGAGTACTGTTTTCTTCTAAGATGATGACATCTTCATCATCATCATCTTTATAAGCTGAATTTTCAAATGCCTGATTATTCAATCTCTGATTCTTTGCATTCAAAATCGAGGAACGCGTAGGAAGTCTCCGTTTCATACTGGAAAAATATTTATATGTAAAATGTAAAATTACATAGATATGGACAAAATAGATGACCCTGAAGTAACCTACCTTGAAATTCTAAGAAATACCCATGCTTATTTTTAAAAACTGATATATGACACAGTACTGCCCAATGATTTAATGAAGTAGAGATTATTTTCTCTGTTTACAGATGAGGAGACAGACTGTTGAGATCTGTAAAGTATCAGATCTATGTACTGCCAAACGTCTCTTCATCTGATGTCTTCTGGGAATTTCAGTAGACACAAGTCCAAACCAGAATCCCACCACCACCCCAGATCCACTAGGTATTCTAGAGCTCAGTGAGTGGCACTGGCATTCTCCTTTGCCCGTCATAATCTGTAGCAACATTCAGTGATCAAAAGTGAGCCACAAAGTACACCGGCATGCCCTATCCTTTCACGTAAAACAACTTCCCCTGCATTAAGAATTGCCTCATTTTCTTCATTTGCTTAGTTTTCTGTGAATTTATCACCAACTGATTACTATTTGCGCCACTTAGAGGAGTATTTGTACTGGTTTGCTATTTGAGTCTTATGTGTTAGACCTCATATTTCTTTCACCTCAAGAAAGATTTTGCTTTCTCTGGCTTACTTTGTCATATCGATATAATCTTGAGAAAGGGTACACAGGACATAAAAAATGTAAAATTTCACATGATGAAAACCTTTATTCACCTCTCAAGTTTATTGCTCGCCTGGTTTTTATATGGACTTCCAGACTGGAAATTACTTTCTCAAACTCGAAAAGCATCATCCCGCTGCAATCTACCATTCAGTGTTTGCCATTCTGATTCCTGATCTTTTGCAGGTAACCTCTATTTTTTCTTCTCTAAAAAAATCTCTTTTCCCTGGTGTTCTAGAATTTCATGATGTTACTTGGAATGGATCTTTTCCCAGACATTATGCTGTATACTTAGTGGAAATTAAGTCTTTCTTACATTATTTCCTCCCCTTTGCTTTCTCTGAGTTCCCATTCTGACATTCTCTTATTCAGATGTTGACCTTACTCTTTCTCCTACTTTCCAACAAATAAATCCAAGAGATTTATTTGTTCAACGTCTATCCACCTTCTAATAAATTTCACATGGGTTCTCCTACTCCCTTTGTTTCAGTTTGTACATCTGGTGATCTCTGGCTGTCTATATTTCAGAGTGAAACTGACTAGAAGCAGTGAGGGCTGGGCTTGTGGTTCAAAACTGTCATCATCAACTAGGACTTTTCTCTTGGGAGCCCAGTGAGGGAAGAAAGGGAGGGACATTTCTCATTATTCAGTATTCGAACTGTTACTTACTCCTTCTGTTTTTAAAACAGAGGCTCACCTACATCTTCAACAGTAAAAACTGCCCCAGAAAGTAAACTCTCTACTTTCTGACACAGGAAGAGAAGCAATGATGCCAGACTTTGCAAGTGAAGAACTAGGAACTACTCTTAAACTTTCAAACAAGCCTTTTGTTCTCAGCCCTGTTTCCCACCTTCAGAAGTACCTGATGCTTCCCAGCTCTGAAGCTTATTTAGGGATCTCTGAGTTCATCGGTTAATTAGGAGTTGCCTTATTATGTTTCTCTCCAGCTAATTCCCATTTGTCTTTCTAAAGGCTTAGTTTAGGTCTTTCCATAGATTTTGGCTCTATGGATCTGAGAATAAATACAGGCTTTAAAACTTAATGAAAATTTTCTATTCTCATCTTCCATTTTGATGGCAGTCACCTTTAAAAATAAATCCCATTATCTTTTGTCTATAAAGTTTACGGATTTTACTCTTTCTTCCTGTGTCTGGAACTACCTATATGAAGAAAAACCAAGAATATTAAGGAGACTGGTAAAAAAAAATGCACACTAGTTCTTAAATAGCAATCCAGCACCAAAACAAGTCCTCAAAATGTGGGCTATATATGGCAAACCATTTTAGAATATCTCCTCCTTGATGTACAAACAGATAAAGGCAGTTGTTTCTATCTTGAGGTCAAGAATCCCTTTGAGAATCTGATGAAGCCTATGAAATCTCTCAGAAAATCTGGCCTCACTATCGCAGAGAGCCTTGTTCCAGTGTTTCTCTTTCAACAACAAACATCAGGTGTGACCAGTCTGATATGCTGGTTCACGGGCATCACACTCTTTATCTTCACCTGTGTTCATTCCACTCCTTTTGGGCCACCTGCACAGAGCACTACTTTCAGAATATCAGGAACCAACCTAAGCACCTAAGCCTTCCCTGACTTTCTAGTCAAGAGAGCTAACTGTTCAATTCACGTATCTCTCATACCTTTGTTTCTCTCTTCCTTCTCCATCCATTCACCCAAAAAACATAATGCACCATGAGCTATGCCTAAGAACTTGTAGGTCACACTTGACACAATGTTGTACTGTTAATAATCCATGTTTTTCTTAGATACTGATAATCTTAAAAGCAAGACTTCATACATAAAGAATCTCAAAGAGGTAAAATAACATTTTGATCGAATTCCACAAAAAAATACAATATTTTTTATTTAAATAGGCGGCATAAGTGGGGTAAGTTTAGACAATAAAAGCAAAGTAACTTGTCCTTAAGACTTTTTACATGCATATAAACTTCCATTTCTTTTAAGTACATTATTGCCATAGAAATGTCAAGTAAAGGCTCTGTTTAATATTCATCCCCCAAATGGAAAAACACATTTTAGCCACTCACCTGTTGCTCTCAGGTTCAGACTGGGGTGAACTCCGATGATTATTTATAAGTCTGGTTGCATAAGGAGTTGCTGCCTCTGAAAGATGTCCTCTGGGAACACTTTCCTTTCCGGGAGAAAAGCTTTGACTTGACACAGGGGTTGATCGAAACAGTAGTTCATTATTAGCATTAATCTGTTGGAGGGAAAAAAAAAATGGATCTTAAAGAAATTCTTTTAATGGGTCATGCCCCAAACACATTATTTTATTTCCCTTTCCCCTTATCCCAGAAGATGTTGCGAACTGCCCTAACCCCATAACTCCCTGTGCATCAGGGAGCAACGAACTGCCGGCAGCCCGATGAGCCAAATCCACCCCGCAAGTGAGCTAAGAGCTTTTACATTTTTAAAAATGTGACCAAAAAATAAAACAACGAATATGCAATAGAGACTTGTGTGTGGCTCACAAAGCCTGAAGTATTTACTATCTGGCCTTTTACAGAAAGATTTGCTGGCCCTGTACTATATACATAGGACTTATTGAGATATAATAAAAATATTTTTCTAAGGAATTAAAGTCATAAAGATACTGCCTTTAAAAACAAAAGTTAAGCCTACTATTTTCTCCCTCCCCCCAGTTCTGTTCTGCCTTTATGCAAAAAAACATTTCGGTGTAATTATAAGCAAACACACATGTGCAGCAGGCCAAAACTTCTACACAGAACTACCTACTCATAGACTCAGAAAAGGCTCTTTAACACCGTCAAGCATTAAGAAACAGAAGGGCCAGGGAGAGTGGTCAACAAAGAGAAAGAAAAACGCCATAGCTTCGGTCCAGGTTAGGGCTAGGACGTGGCGCCCTGGGTGTTCCTGGGACTTTCCCCTGACTGCCTAACAACAGGATTCTTAAAAGAAGGTCTGCCATTTCTCAGAAGATGCCCAACTAAAAAAAAACTGAACAGTCTGAATGAAGTTGTTGGGTTAAGAAATCAGGGTTGGGGAGGAGGGCAAGGAAAGGGATAAAAAGGGAGAACTATGAGAACTGAATGAACAAGATCACTTCTAAGCTTTAAAATGACCTGTTAAAATAACCACTACCCAAAAAAAGACACAGCTATAAAATGCAAGGCTAAATTACCCGAAACTCAGGCATGTCCACTTGTCTGATCTTGAATTTTTCCTTGTCCCTTTTTTTAAAAAAAAGACAAAAAAAATATTTAAATTTACTTCATTATTTTTTCAATTCTGTGTTCCAATGACATACTTGCCATTTCACTACGAGTCAGTCAGAAACGGGCTCTGACCGGCTCTACTCTCACGGTAGTCTGCGGTAAGCCCCAGGCGGGAGGTGGGGGTGGGGGTGGGGGGCAGACACTTTCTATTCCTATCTCACTTCTCAGTAACACCCTGACGTCTGCCTCTCGCTTTCTGTCCACAGCGTTTTCAGACCTCTCACCGGGAGCATCACACAGGCTTCCAAATGGTTTCTTGACTTCCAATCCTGCTGGATTTACTGTTAAAACAGTGCAATGTAATTCAAAGCTACCTGAGGTTCTTGTTGAACTTGGCCTCTGCGTGCAGTACATCAGCTGTGAGTTCACTCTGGCGACTAACGCTCACACCCCCAGGTGTCTAGGTCACCCCCACTTTCCACTATGCCCAGGCCCGTATTTACTCTAGTTAAGCCAAACAAACCACCGTCCCCTGTACATTCTCACCCTACCCATCCTTCAAGGCCTATCATAAAAATGTCCTTCGTGAATTTTCCTGCTCCGTTCTGCCCTGTCCATCCCCAGCCAGAAGTACCCTCTCTTTATGGGCTTCCTACCAGGACTGGATGGTGACAGGACTGGGTGGTGCCTTCTATGGTACTGGTCAACTTCTACTGAGTGCTACACGTCTCACCTTCCCTAGTAGTCTCTAAGTTCGGACAGGGTAGTATTCACTCATGATGGCTCTGTGTGGCTCAAAAAGACAAAACTATCCTGTATGCAAACTACCTTGTATATAGGACAGCAACAAACAGCAAGTGCCTACAGCAGAAATTTAAAAAAAACCAACACTTCATGCACTCCACATCGAAATCTTTTTTGGGTCATAACCTTTTTTGGCCATACAGCTGACCCCTGAACAACACGGCGTGCACTGCGCAGGTCCACTTACACACGCATTTTTTTTCAGTAAACACAAAGGCCGACCTGTGTGCCCAGGTATCCCACATGCAGATTCAACCAACCACATACGCAGAAAGCTGGCTTAAGTTATACTTGGATTTCTGACTGCAGGGTGTGTGGGGTGGTATGGGCGTCGGTCAAGGGCCCGCTGTATGGGCTTTATTTCAGAGAAGCGTTGGCTGCTGATGACTAGGCGCTAATTATTTTCCCACCACACACTGACACAACACTCACTTCTTTTTGTAGGTTTTTTCATAAGTGGGATGCACCAGATCCTCATCTTCAGGTTCTTCTGGAACATCACAATTTCTAGTCAGAAAAATCACATGGGAATAACAGGTCACGAGCGCCTATTCATACACCCTGAACAGCATTTTCTGCCTTCCCAGAAAGGGTGCTACCAGCTGTACGGTACCTGAACTGTGGGTCAGGGTTATTGGAGCAGTACCATTTTTCGGGAAGCTGGTCTATCCCATCTGGTAATTTTCGCCACTTCAGACAGGAATCACACTGAACCCATGTCTGATCGGGACGTTTCCTGTAACAAAACCACCACCAGATGTGAGCACGGAAACACAGGTGCTAAATACCTCTTCCCACTGGATTGTCTACATAATTTCCATCACAAAACGTCCCTTTATTTAATTCTGTCCCTGAAAATTCTGTGATATCATTATTGTGTGTAGTAAGACAAATTTTTACAAACGACAATTTTGGTTACTTTCAAAAGGTTAAAAGATCACGGGCCGATTTAAACAGTGACTTAAATGTACTGTTTAATACCATTACTATTAAATTTGTTCGATAATAAAAACTCAAAACGACTGAAAAGTATTTCAAAAGCCTTGCTCTGAAATTTACAAAACGACTGAAAAGTATTTCAAATGCCTTGCTCTGAAAGTTAGCATCTACAATGTCAAGTGTAGTTCATTTTTGTAGATTAGCACAAAAAACCACTCAAGTACAGAAGAGACAAGTTGTATTACTATAGTTTAAGCATTTTTAATAACTGTATTACATTTTTACCCTCTATGATAGGCAATCTCTGAATAACTAAAATCTGTATATTCTTTCAGTTTATAAGATACTTTCATATTCATCATTTAAAAATTACAGTGATCTGTGCAACCAATCTCCTCTAGAGTGACTTTGTTTCTTCCAGTTTTAACTGATCTCAGAGGTGTCCGTGAGGTGTAGAGGAGGAAGGGACCGAGATGCTGACGGAGTAAGGCCAAGAGAATACCCTCCAGCCTGGCCTCTGATCCAGATGTTAGGGACTATGCCTGTTACTTGTGGGTGCCCTTTGTTGCTGTTTGTGTTTTTGAATAAATCTGAAATGTTGGCCAACAGAGACATGAAACAAACAAAATTACAACGATCTTATTAAGAATTGATGTAGACTCATTTAACATAGGAAGACTTCACCTAAATGCCAATAATTTTTTAAATCTAGTTTTTAAAAAATGCACTTACAATTACATAAAAGTTGAAATAATCCAGAAATTTACAAAGGAAATTATAAACTTGTTTTAGGAAGTTATGTTATGCATGTGTTAGGGACACACACACAAAATACAATGGGAAATTATTAACACACTGAGTTGTATCTGTTTTTCATCATATAATTTGAGTATCTTTCCATTAGTATGCAGTTATTACTTATTCATTAGACTGTTCCTATGTACTGTGTTTCTGAGCGCTTGTCAAGCTTCATATCTTTTACAACTCTAGGAGGTAAGTGCTATTAATGTTCCCATGTTACAAATGAGAACACAGAAGCTTATAAGAGGCCAAGTAACATGTTCAATGTCACAAAGTTACTTAAGCAGCAGAACTAGAATCTAAACTCAAGTCTGGCTTTACATTCATGATCCTATTCAACAAGACCACGGTTTTTCAAACTATGAGATGCCACCCATTAGTGGATTGTGAAATTAAATTAAGAGGTCAAGATTTGCATTTTTAAAATGAAAGCAACACAAAATACATGATCAATACTGTTTCGTGAATCTTTTCTGTATATATAAATATAAATGTATATATTCATTCATTTTACAGTATGCTTTTAGTAAATTTATTTCTTACTATAGGTTAGTCAACTGCGAACTCTATACAATCACTATACCCTCTAGTATCACATCCTGATATTAGAGAATGCTGATTTTTTTTTTAGCAGAACAAGCCTTTTAATTGTTTTACTACTCAAAAAAGCTTCACTTTTTTTATTTAGCTTTCTGACTCTGTGCTTGTGCCTTCAACACTTTCACACCGATTTTCGGCTCCTCAATAAGGAAAGCACGCCTGATCCTGTCACGAACACATTTAGCACACGTGGATCCACCGCAGGCCCTGCTGACGTGTTTTTCATCTTAGAACTTTAACCTCATTAGAACTTACGTCTCAGAGCACGACCTCCACCAAGTCGGCCTGGGCATATGCCGCATGCAGATTTTGGTGCTTTCCCAACCTTCTTGGTAAAGTAAACAATTCTATTCCCAAGGGTTCAGGACAGCCTAGTTTTGTTAGCGGCTGTATTATAGGTGAGCCTCCTACGGAACGTCAAACGCTGGACCATTCTGAATGCCTGCAGATACCATCCCTGAATGAGAATGTTGATTTTTTTTTAATGTACTTACTGCATATCTTCAACTGGCAAATTTAGAGGATAGTCTGCATTTTTCTTCACTTTCATTTCATTCCAGTAATCATTCAGTTTATCTCCTAGTGCTGCTATTGTAAGCCTTAAAAAAGTAAATTATAAAATCCATTTAAGAAAAAAGAATGATAAAGATTAAATCTTTGTCAAACACAGAGAAAGCATAAATAACCTAGTAATGAGTAGGTGGACACTGAGAGGAAGGGACAACTCCAAAAGGTCCAGCTTCCAAAGAACGCCAAACGATGACAGTTTTCTATAAGCACCTTGGTAAGTTCCTAGAGAAGAGCCAGGACCATCTAGGAAATAAGACACAAAATGATACTTTGTGTCCCCTGTTGTTAAAGTATGTTGTCAACCAATTACTGGGAGAACTGCAGGCTCTCTGAATTTCAACCCCAACCTGACAAGGTTCAAATCGGAACTCATTCTTTTGGTTTATGAAAGTATATGATCATTAGCAGCAAGTGTACTTCATGTAGCTTCTGTCCCGCAATTAAGACTTTCACTTCTTCCACAATAAGAGGTTAAAAAGCAAATCAATTGGACCTACTGAGATACCTAAGGCTATGGCCACAACTCTTCATCTCTTGCTCATCATCTCTATTCCTCAGTCCAAGAGATGCGCCCTCTTCTGTGGAGAACGCACCTCAGCGTGGAACTGCAGTAGCACAGGGGTGGGCATTGACTTGGTAAGGTCTAATTTTTTTCAAAAATGATCAACAATTTTCATATCCACTAGCAATTTATAAGAGCTCTAACCTCCCTATATCTTGCCACCATTTGTTGTTTTACTCATTGTAGACAATTTTTCCCTTTTTGCCCATTACGATCAGTATTTTTTTGTGTCGAGTTAAAAAAACCTGCCTAATTGAAGGTTATGAAAATATTCTTGTTTCCATCTTGTTTTTGCCCTTCTCGTTTAGGTCTACAATCTACCTGGAACTGTTTTTTTCATTTGAGAAATAGGAGTTAAAGTTCATTTTATCTATACAGGTAGCCAACTGACCCAGTATTTTTGGAAAGATGACCATTTTCTCACTACGCTACAATGTAACCTGTCATAAATCAGGTGACTGTATATATGAAAAGTGGGGTTTTGCTTTGGCTTCTCTTCTTCACTAGACTGTCTTTCATTAACACTCATTTCTTAGTTAATACAACTTTATATACGTTGACACTTAGTAGTATAGGATTTATACTACTATCTATTACTTTATCCTATCTATTGCTTTATTATTCTTTAATGATTGTCTTAATGATCTTTGCTCTTCTGACTGTCCACATAAAGTTTAGAATAAGCCTATTCATATATCGACACCCATTCACACACACCTACTGGGTTTGTTTTTTTTTTAAACTGGAATTCCATTTAATTATTTCGGAGAAAAATCAACATTTTATATCTAGTATTCCAATTCTTTAAACTAGTATACCTTATCAAGTCTTAAATTCCACTCAACAATGTTTTGTAGTTTTCGGTGTGTTCAGGTCTTTGCATGTTTTATTTATTCTGTATTTATTTTTTGATGCTATTATAAATTATTTTTAAAAATTTCATGTAGTTTTTCTGTTGTTACTGATAAACAGAAATAGAAGTAATTTCTGAATACTTATCTAACAACCTTAGAATACATGTTACTTGTTCCTATATGAATTCTAATTGCAGATTATTTTGGACTTTCTATATACTTAAATATTATCATCTACAGAAAACATTTCTTCCTTTCCAATCCTTATAACTTTCATTTCTTTCTCTTGTCTTATTGTACTGGCTATTTCCTCAAGAACAATGGTGAATTGCTAATATCCTTGTCTCATTCTCACTCTTGGGCGGGTTGGCTATCTAATCACCATTAGAAATGATGCTTCCTGTTTTTTTGTAAATACTCTGTATTGTTATTAGGCACTTCCTACTAATAATTTTGTAAATGTTCCCTTTTTTCCTAAATCATAAATGGGTGTGATTCAGAAAAAAATAATTTTCACCATTTTAGGTGCTATAAACACATTCCTTTGATATCAAATCAATTTTTAGAAAGCTTATCACATATTAAAGTCAAACAGAAAGAAGTAGTACAAGTCCTACACAGATCTTTAAAGGTTTTATGAGGCCACATATCTTTGGTAGTGAACTCATGAATATAAGAAATTTCTGTACCTATGAAAATAACCATGTGAGTTTTATTTTCTAACATCAATTGAAGAATAACATTAATTTCTTAATATTAAAAACTACCCATGCCATCTTGGAATACAATCCATTTGGTTTTAATGTATTATCCTTTTTATATGGCACTGGATGGTTTTAGCAATTATTTTAATTAAGATTTTTATATCTTGATCATGAGAGATTGACATAAATTTCCTTTCTTATAATATATTCATGAGTTCACTACCAAAGTTATGTGGCCTCATAAAATCTTTGAAGAGTCTGTATAGGACTTGTGCCACTTCTTCCTTAAATGTTTGAATTTAATATGTGGTAAGTTCTCTAAAAACTGATTCAACGTCAAAGGAATGTGTTCATATCACTTCTAATGGGGAACTCATTCATGCTATCCCTCTGATCAAGGTTTTGTCTGTGGATCTATGGTAACGTCCTCTTGTTCATTTCTGACACTGACAATGTTTTCTCTGCAGTTCCTGAGTCTTGCCAGATGCGTACAGACTTTATTAATCTTATCAAAGAACAACCTGGAGCTTTTTGATTGTGTCAGCTCCAATCCTAGGCTTTCTTGATTAGCTTTGTGATACTAGAGCTCGATCCTGTAAACATTTACCCTTTGCCAGCCTGAGGAATGCTTAACTGGGTTAACAGGAAATGAACCTGCCACGTGACAGCAGTAGGACACTTGTCTTTCAGGTTCTGGTACCCACCGTTACTACTAGGCTGGAACCCAGTGGCCTCCTGAAGGAGCTCTAGCTGTGCTCTTAGGCCATGCTCTGCCTTCCAGCAAGAGACCAGTTCTAGCAGACCTGGATCTCAGGCAGGTAGATCTCTACACACCAGCTCCAGCCCACCCACAGCCTCCGGCAACAGCGGGCCACGTGTACAGACCTACACTGGCCAGGCCATCTGGCAAATTTCTTGCCATGGCAGGTAGCTTATTCCTGTTTGTCATGACCTCTATTAAGAGATCTGAATCTCTGACTTCAGGAGTAGGCGGCCTTTCTCCTAGTTCCTTTATTGTCTATTCTTTTTCAATCTAGAGATAACACCTGCTCTTTTGTACCTGCTTGTTCTGGACACCTACTCCTTTTAGTAATCACCTTCTACTATTCCAAACTCTGAAGATATATTTATTTTTTCTTGTATGTGTTTCCTAATTCACTGATTTTGCTCTTATCTTTATGTCCTTCCTCCCACTGCTTTATTTGTTCATTTGAGGAGAAGGCCTATGGCATTTGTCTTTACCATAAATATTTATATAACATTTGCATTCTATTCCATAACATATGTTCATTAGGACTGTTTGTGCTTCCTAAATTTACAAGTGACATCAATAGTCATATTTATTCTATGGCTTCTAACTGCTCTTAACAAATGAGTTTTTCTGTCTAAGGTACACAGAACAAAATTACCTTAAAATTCCCATCCAAGTGCAAAGTTTCAAGATTTTGTGATTACACAAACAACTGTGATAACAAGAAAGCATGGACTTTCTCTATTTTCTGTGAATCTCTGAAATATGTCATCAATAAAGACAGGGGAGAATAAATTTCTACTTGTGAGGAAAGAGAATTCCTAGGATGGAAGATGATGTGTAAAAGTGTTTTCTGTGCAAGCTTTTCACCTACCCATTTTCTTAAAAGTTCTATAATGAAAAAACATCCATAAGACAGAAAAAAATGTCAGCTTAGAAAAAGTTGTGAAAGCATTTCCAAAATAAACAGTAAAAAGTCAATAATTTAAATAGTTAACATACCTGTACTCATTAGTATAGTCAAAATCTTGTTTATTATGAGTTGGCTTTAGGAAATTACACTCTATAATTCCCACTACTCCAACACCCATGTTGTTTGCCTGAAAATGAAAATGGCATTTTACGCATAAGATATGATGCTCTTATAACCTGTCCACAAAAATTTGTAATTTGTATGAAACATATTCCTATGTCTTATCTCATAAGATTCTTATGAAATTTAGACAGAAAAACAGTGTCTGGTAGGTAATTTACTATTCTGGGAGTTAATCCTAAATATATTAGAGCCTTCCTCTAAAACTACTTTCACTGTTGTCAGATACCCATTTGGACAAGTTTTATCACCCTCAACTTTTCACAAGGGGAAAAAAGACCACCTCTACTGGGATGTAACTTCTTAGGGAGCAGAAACCACAACTAACTCCTTTCTACATCCACAGTGACTAGCAAAGGCTCTGGCATATAATGTTCCATAAGTTTGTTAGATAAAAATTAAAGTCAGTTATTCAGATTTACACATGCTAGCTAAAATACTGAACTCAAAGCATATGGGTCATACTCTGATTATCTACATGACTACCAAGCATATTTTGTTCACGACTGCAACTTACTTGAGTCTACATAAAGTGAAAGAATATGTAACTTATGAAACTTTTCATAACTGCAGATGAAACTATATACATCTAATCATAATCCTACTCTATTCAAAACCACCAATGGTTCTACATCTCATACCATTTGTAAATCCTTCAACTTGTAGTTTTGTTCACCTTCTCTCCAGCCTCACCTTCCTGTCTCTCCCATTACTCTATTTCCCACTTGTCATCTGGTCCAGGCACAGCAAATTACTCCCTTAGTGATGTTATAGTCTCAGAAGCTTCGTTCCCTTCCTTTGCAGATGTTCTTTCCTCTGCCTGGAAAGCCCCTGCCAGACTTTCCAACAAAGTACAGTCAACCGAGATTCATCTTAATCACCACTTTCTCCAAAGAGCCTTTTCTGATGCTCTAAGGATATACCTACCAAATCTGCCTCACCAAGCGGAGCTGAAGACATGCTCTGCATCTTATCTTTTTTATGTTGATACCAATTTAACAGGAGTTAGACTTTTCAAGTGTTTTGATGTATATGAATAGGGCAACTAAAGGAGATCAAAGATTGGATTCTAAGTGGTGGAGACAATGGTATGAAGCATCACATCAAATAAGGTTATAGATTAGATGACTGGATTTTAAACTGGACTCTCTGGACCATCAGGTAGGTTCAAGGCGTGCCTTTGGAGGTGGCAGAGGATGGGAGATGCTGACTGGGTATATGTCCTGAGCTCACAACCCACTGCTGTTTGTTTATATATCTTTGCAGATAAATGTTTTCAAGTTTTTTGGTTAAATACCCAGAAGAGGAATTGCTGGGTCATATGGTAATTCTATTCTTAGTTTTTTGAGGATAAGAAGATGTGGCATATATACACAATGGACTATTACTTAACCATAAGAAAAGATGAAATCCTGCCAAGTGGGGCAACATAGATGAATCCTGACGTTATCATGCTAAGTGAAATAAGTCAGACCAAGTTGAGAACCATATGATTCACTTACATGTGGGATATAAAACTAAAAGTAACAAACATGACGAACAGAGATTCGTGGACACAGTCTATCAGTGGTTACCAGAGGGAAGGTAGGGAGGGGAGAGGTAGTTGGGGTAAGAAGAATCAAATTTTGGTGGCAGAAGGAAATTTAACTTTGGTCGGTGAACACACAATGCAATATACATATGATATGACATATTACTGAATTGGACACTTGAAATCTATTTGATTTTATTAATCGATGTCACCTAAATAATTTTAATTTAAAAACAAGGTGACTTTCAGAATTTATCACTGAATTCTTAACACACGCACCAAAAAAACCTTTCTGTGAAAACATGTAAAGGACAAACAGATTGACATGAAACCGTGTTCATCATCCTAAATTCTACAGTGGAAGTGGTATAGGAGGAAGGCTCTAATATATTTAGGAACTAACTCCAAAAAAGTAAATCAGCTATCAGATAGTTTTTTTCACACTATTAAGTCAGCACTAATTAAAGCCAACCAATTTCATTCCAGCATGAAATAATCAGGGGTCCACATCCAAATGCAGACAAAAGATCTGCATTCGTGTCTGAGATCCATACTCATCATCAGATCTATTAGGTCTTATGAGCCCATTTCCTCATCTGCGAAACAGAGATAAAATGTTCTGTACCCCTCATGTGATTATTCAGGACCAAATAAGAAACTGGTATCAAAAGTGTTTTAAGTTCAAGTGCCATACCGAGGTTATTAAAAACTTAACATTTAAAAGTCATTAGGCAAAAAGCATTATTATTTCACATTTGACCCAATAACAAGTTACTCTCTTTTAAAAGATATAGACATTTTCAGCTTACCCTTAACTGACATCCAACTTTTTCATAAGCTTTGATTAGTCTATTTGTGTGATACATCATTATCCCGTAATGATCTTTATTTCTGCAGTTGAATCCAAAAGTAATTCTCACTGTTTTAGCCTTAAATGTTAAGAAAAATTCTAAACACACCACCTTACTCCTTTCAAATCATTCTATTTCATTATTTATGAGTCCAAAAGTGCATTAAAAAGGGCAAAGTTAGAATCAGAATCCATTAGGATAAATGAAGAAATGGGGAAGGGGAATACACCTGACTGATACAGCTCTATACGACATCACAAAAAAGAAAATAAAGGATACTAAAAATTTGGGTCGATAAACATCACGTTCGATGTAGGCAAGACTCTTTGAAACTAGCTGTGTCTTCACTTTCTGTCCACGTAAGATGATCTGCATTCTTGGCTTTAGATATAATATACTGCAGTAAGCCTGCAAAGACACAACATCTGTCCTTTAGAAAACAGTTATCTACATGTTTGTTTGACACTACTTACACATGTATTTAAAAAGAAAGCTACCACCTTGCTTTCATAAAGGACCCATTGACTCTTCAGTAAAATCACACTATAAAGCTGTATGTTAATATTTTATTACTTTTCATTAAAAATAAACTCAATATATTGTAGCCAGTGAAAATAATTCACAGAAAACAATCTACTGACCTACGTTAACAAGTGAAAAAAAATTACAAAACAGCACGTATGATATGATCTGAACTTTTCTCTTATTTTTTTTTCCTGACTCCTGACTTTAAAATTAGTGTTCTGTCATTTATAAAACCCATTAATGATATTTTAAAACACTTAATACTTCGTGGTACACTAAAACACCACCATCTGCTCTGGCTGCCTCTAGACCCATCTGATATTTGAGCAAGATATTCTTAACAATTAGAAAATACTTCACTAATACATTGGGGTACATCAAAGGATAGTAATATCTGTAAATGTCAAATGTATCTCGGCTCGGGGTTATGCAATCTTTCAGTGCCAAAATAAAGGGAAAACATAGTATGATATGTCTTATCATAGTAACTAAGAAACTTAATATTCTTATTATAACATCATTGTTATGCTGATATTAATTTCCTCAATCTCAAAAAAATACCATTTCTAAGGTTAAATCTCAGAGATATTTATCACAAAATTATAATAATGTACATCACATCTAGTCTATACATAATTTATAGCAGTAGGATTTTAAGGTGTATCCTAGAACATTTTAAATTTAAAAAAATAACTGAATTTGATATTTTTGATTGACTTAATCATTACGGCTGTCATAAGATACACTGATTGTAGTATTCCCAATTTAATAAGATAACTACATAGTGAAAGTAGAAACGCTGTTAGACCTGATGACTTCACAATTAAAAAACTGATTCTAATCAAACAACCAGTGTGCGCATGAAAAGTTTAGTAGGTAGGTCCTTGTGAGATACTTTCATTTAGAGATCAATGGTAGCATTTATAACACAAGCCGGTAACACAAATTTCCATTTGATTTTCTCATTTCCACAAAGAGAGGTGGATACATACCCTCAGGGAATAGTCACTTTCAGGGGCAATTTGATCCATTCTCTCTTGCTTCTTGTACCCTTTCTTCCCTGTTGTCTCATCTAAATCTTCTGGAATTCTGATGTCATATTTATCCTTATCAAAATCAAACTCTGTTGCATTTTTGTAGCTGTAAAAATAATTTTTTTGAAGCAGCTAAATTTTAACTTCACAGCAAGAAAAGCAAGGAGTTACTATTAGTTAACAAAACAAAACAAAACACCTATCTGCGGTAGTGGTGGTGGCGGGAAACAAAAGCAAGAAAAAAATGAAAGAAAAGGAATCTAGGAAAATGCCCCAAACTGAATTCACTCACACATTGCTGGTAAAAAGATCAAATGTCTAGTAGAGCCACTCTGAAAAACATTCTAGTAGTTTCTTAAAAAACTAAACATGTGACTACTATATGAACCATCAATTATACTCTTGGGTCACTTACTGTAGAAAAATGAAGACTATATTCCCACAAAACCTGTACACCAATATTTAGAGCTTTATTTGTAATAGCCAAAAATTATAAACAACCCAGACAGCCTTTAACAGGTGAATGGTTAAACACACTGCTCCAGCCATACAATACAATACTACTTGGCAAGAAAAAGAAAGCAAACTATGAGATATGGAAGAACCTGGCTGAATCTCTAGAGAATTACGTTGAAAGAAAGAGGCCAACCTCCAACACTTTCACACTGTATGATTCCTTTTAGACAACATTCTTGAAATGACGAAATTATAGAAATGGAGAACATGTTAGAGGTTGCCAGGGATTAAGGAGGGAGTGGGTGTGGACGTAGAAGGGCAATTTGAAAATTCTTGTGGTGATAAAAACGTCCTGTATCTGGACTAGTATCAACGTCAATACTGACATCCTAGTGAGTATACTCTAGTTCTGCAAGATGTCACCATCGGGGGAAACTGGGGAAATGGTACGTGAGATTTCTATTATTCTTACGACTGCGCATGAATCTACAATTATCTCAAAATTAAAAGTTTAAATAAAAAAAAACTGGGAGAGGGACACAGAAACAAAAGCAAGAAAAAGAAAAGAAAAGAAAAAGGGAATACGGGAGAATAGAAAAGCAGATTTAAAGTATTTTAAGTTTACCAGTATTTGTGCTTTGTTCCCATGGTTTAACATGTCTTAAGTCTCTCAATATTACAATCATCCTAAATTTTAAAATTTTTATTTGCAAAGGATCTTATCCTCACTATAAATTTACGCAACATAGAAGTCTCACCTATATTACTTTTCTCAACATGTGCTAAATCACGTTAGCTTTAAGTAATGGACCAAATGGACAAAGATCTCTCAACTTGTAGGTTGGGACCTGGCTGGGTTTTTACCTTCTCATTTCTCCGCGCGCGCGTGTGTGTGTGTGTGTATGTATGTGTATTCTGTTGTTGCTGTTGAGGAAGAGATAGGTGGAATAACAAAGAGCAATTGAGTGCTATGAAGACTAAATGGCAGGACTAGGAAATTTATTTTTAGTAATATAAAATTACTGCAAATTGAAGCCAAGTGGCCTCAATAAAATATCCTTGGGAAAAAATAAAAATCATTAACTATGCCACCTTCCAGTGTGTTTTTACTCTGTGTAACAATGGATGAATGTAATAAAATCATTCCTGCAAACGCACTTTACTTCCCAAATGATTAACAACTAGCTGAGGTCTATACTTACCTTCTAAGATTCCAAATGATGATTCTTGTCCCCTTCTTACCCATAATAGCATCCAGTTCTGCTAGTAATTTCTGTTCCGTAGAAAAAAGAGAATGCTCCAGAATTGCAGCAAGGCTTGCTTGTGTTTCCGCTAAGTTAATCATCTGTCGTATATCCTAAGTTAAAGACTCAGACCAACCACATATTTTCTACAATTGAAATATGGAAAACAACTCAAACTTAAACAAGAGCAAAACTATTTAATAAATGATATTCTAAGTTTTATGATTTCAACTGAATAACCTGAAGGATGAAGTATGAGCAAGTTTATCATCTCTAATTGTTTCCAATATTTGAAATGTGTTTCTACAGAAGGTATATTCCTAAAGATCTCTTGCTTTTCATGGTAGAGAAATTTTCAGGCCAGACCGCAAGTCTTATTAGACCACAAGACCGAAGTAAAAAGGAGAGAGCTATGGGGAGCTCAACATAAAATGCAACCAGCTAACGGTAAGGTAAGGCTTTGCATGGTGCAATTCCAACAGAGAAAAGCTTAGCCCCAGATTTGAGCAGAGGCAGTGGACAGGAACGAGCGCTGAGATGGAAGGTGAGACTTAAAGAAAGAATGTGGGGGAGGGCTAAGGTCAGGATGGCCCGCATCGTCTGTGCAGGCCCCGCACAGTTTGCATTTGAAAATCGAGAGGATATGGTGTGTGTTGAACGCCACTATCGGGACGACAACGTGCTCCGCCTTCACGGCTTCCAGGTAGCTCTGCGACAGCAAGCCCACGCTCATGCTCTCCTCGGTTTTGGTGAAAACGATTGCATCTTTACCCAGACGCATAGAACCTGACTTGAAACCATTCCCATACAATCCAACTGGGACATGACCATTCATGGTGACTTTGTCACTGAAGCCAAAGCTAAAAAGAAAAGCAAAATTTAAAGAAGTAAGTATGTATGATGTTCATGTTTTTAACTCAAACACCGTAATATGGAAAAAGCCTGGGTTTGTATGTTGGCCTCATCCTTCCCACATGTATAATCTTGGGCAAATTATCTTTTAATCTGCCTTGATGTGTTTCCCCATCTCTGAAATGAAGGAAACCAAGTGTAAACTATAGGGGTACTTAAGGACTACATAAGCTAAAACAGGAGCTCATTGCCTGGCACATCCTGGCTAAGCCGTTGAGTTATTATTTGGGGCCCAGGACCTTGAGATTTCTTTCACTCCATGAAATCTCTTCCTCTATGTATGTATGATTCTCCTGTTTTCAGCAAGCCTGCTGTAGTATGATCACTGATGGGGTCATGCTGACTTGTGGGCAGCATGAGGAATATTTGACGAAGAGTAGAAAGGCTTCTGCTGCAAAATTCATCCTCTACCTTGTACCTGGTCCTATGTATCTTAGTTTCCATGTTAGGCACATCTGGCTTCATAATGACATCCTACTGTGCGACTCTAGAGCCCAAAGCCTTATGACTATTTTATGCTGCTTCCTCATCCTCTGAATCTTTTAAAAATTACCACCCCCAAAGTAGTAAGTTTTATTGGAAATACCAGTTAAAACTAATTTACACTAAAGTATAAATAACTGATATCAATGCGCTACGCTTCTATAAAAGAATGATGGAATTTCAGATAAGTCAGACATGGGGAGGGAGTGATGGGAAAAATGGTAGGGACTGCCCAATAGGTAGAAAATGATGGACGATTTAGAGAACAGAACACACTGTAGGTGTAGCATTTCATGTTTAAAAAATAAAAACTATGGGCAATAAGTATGACACATGAAACCCTTTTACATACCTTAGCATTTTATGTAATTTATCTGAATTCATGCCATTCCCATTATCGGTGAAGGTCAAGCATATCTGCTTATTTATCACTGTTTTGTCAATCCAAAGCTGTTTAGCATTCACATCAGGATCATATGCATTATCTAAGAAGCAAAAGTTTTGAGAAATTTTCGGTTTGCATTTTAAAGAAAGCAATTAGTTCAGAACAATCCTTTAACAATCAACACAATAACATTTTAAGGAAATTGAAAAAGTTGAAATGTTTAAGAATTCCTAAGATTTGAAAACATTTGAAAAGCTAACTGTATCCTGCTATATATCGCTCACTGACAATTCAGAATTAACTCTTTCCAAAGCCCTCCATTCATTACATAACAAGCAAAGACTGATACTCACTACACTGAAACAGCGTAAAAGCAGGAAGATCACTGCACTACAGATATAATCAAGACAAGGTCTTCTGCCCAAAGAACTAGCCTGGTTACCATAAGAGAAACGAAGAGCTGCGTGTCATGGAAGGAACACAATGCGGTTAATGAATAAATGAGACAGCAGTATCGTGTTCTGCTAAGCTACATACATAGATGGAAGTTTACTTTCCACAAAGTTCTTCAAATTGTGCCCCTTTTCAACTGTTAAAGAGAAGACCAGAGGCCCCAAATGGTGTCACTTGGGCTAATAAAAGTCCATGACGCCAAGCCTAGCTTTTAATACGGATTTTGAACTAACTAAAGTTGTAACCTCTCAAATGTTATCTGAATTAACCTTAACCAGTCTGGAATTTCTGGTCAAGCACCTGTAGCAAGGTCATCAATGTGTCACATAGGCCCTCTCCATCCCCTAAAGAGAAAGAAGAGGCAACGCAACCTTTAAGGTAAAAACCTTTCTTCCCCTTCTTTTCCTCCCCCAAAAGATGTCCCCAAAATAATCCTTTCTTTTCTTTCACTAATAGCTCCCCTGTCCCAACCTTCTTCCTACAAAATCCTTCCATTTTGTACAACTCCTCTGAATGCCCTCCTAGTTGCTAGATGGGATGCTGCCCCATTCATGAGTTGCTTAATTAAACCGAATTAGATCTTCGAATTTACTGGGCTGAATTTAACACAATCTAACCAGTTTCTGGCAGTTTTTATACTTCTATGATCTCTGTATACCTCCCCGTATAACACCCTTGGTTTAGCATCCATGTTCCTCTCCGAATAGCCAAGTACAAAAGAATATATCAAAGAAAAATGAAAAAATGTCAACAGTAGCAGTAATAAAATAAACCTGTGAACTATCTAAGATCCATTTGAATATCCCTAACTAACCAAAACTACTTTTTGAGGTATATTTTTAAGTGTTCATTATAACATAAATAATGGTTCTCAAATTATCCTTCCCTAAGGCAGGCTACAATTAAAATCAAATAATCTTTTTCTAATCAACCACTTCAGGAAAGGCAGTGTTTCATTAAAAACTTAAAATCTGATACCCCACAAAGAATAATACCATGACTGTCGGCTGCTCTAAGCGAAAGCGAAAGTTAGAGAATCAGCGTCCGTGAACGAACACTCCCGGCTGGGCAGCTCCTCTCGGGTGCAGTAAAACAAGAACGACTGAGCATGGCTGCCGTGCAGCAGCGTATCCACTCCTGGGTTTTCAAAACCACCCGAGTCTGTGGCCATGCCACCCTGAACGTGCCCACTCTCGTCTGATCTCGGAGGCTAAGCAGGTCGGGCCTGGTTAGTGCTTGGATGAGAGACTACCTAGGAAGACCAGGTGCTGCAGGCGTTAAAAAAAAAAACACCAGAACAGCAAATGTCAGCTGGGAAACTTTGGAAAAGAAGGGTGCTCGAAGGTTCCTTCTTTTCTTTTTCATCTAAGATAGAACCCTTCCTTGATAAATAATCTCAATTATATCTAAGAATTCCTAAGAATATAATTGTCCTTTATTATCTGTTTCTCAAACACATGCTTAAATTAAAATTCGCGTGCATGAATTTTCCCAAGGAAAAAATCATGACCCATAATGTACATCTGATCACAACCTTGCCTCTTTTCTCATGTTCATTAAAATATTACTAAAATACAATCTTGTATCCTGATTATTCTATTGGAGGAAGCAAGAATTTATTATCACAAATCTAACATAACATTAATCCTACTTATTAACACCAGAAAAATAAGTGCACTCTATATTATACATATTTCCCAACTATTAAAAACATAATTCTCATTTTTTGCAATAGACCTGTTTCTTACGTAATCAGAATAAAAATATTTTCAACAAACGTTTTATGAACTTAGCAAATTAAAATACTTGCCAGTAGTATAGAGAGGGTTGAGCAATAATTAATTTGACATCCAAAGTCGTTATGCTAGGTAACCTTTACCTAAAATGTTATCATTTAAGATAACATTTAGTTATTTATTTATTTTTGAATTTATTTTTTATGGTGACATTGGTTAATGAAATCCAGTAAGTTTCAGCTGTACACTTTAACGGTAAGACACACATATATATTTACACTGTTTACCTCCCATAGCTAGATTTGTCACCACATATTGACCCCCTTTACCCCATCTACCCCATCTACCTCCCCCTTCCCCCACCATTTATTTTTTTTAAAGCACATTTACATACTATTTTTCAATGAAAAGTTTTAAAATTTCAATTGCGAGCAACAGATCACATATGAATGTCAATTCTACATACCTATTAATTCAGCAACAGCACTGAATGGCCAAGTGTGACTAGTAGAATTTGTATGTAAAAACTTCGGGCAAAGCTGAAACAAACCAATGATTTATGTAAATTAATTCAGGTCTTAGGTTTAAGAACAGAAACTGAGAAGAGAAAAATTCTTAGGGGTTCTGAATTAAATTACAGTGGGCAGGAGAGTGAAAGTAGTTAACCAATTAATAGCTGTGGACCAACTAAAAATAGAGTGCTCACATTCCTGAGTGCTTCCTGGAGCTTTGAATGAACTACTGTAACGACCACCAGACTCCACAGCATCCCGACAATGCAGGAACTTTCAGGACTGTTTCCCACACCAATCCAAAGTGGTAAACCTCTTCCTTACTGGCTGTGCACCTATCCTAGGACAGCCCCTGCTTCACCTTTCCCCACTACTCCTTTATCTGCAACCGATATAAATTCTTTCAAAGCAATTTACATCTGTCTTCCCCAAAACATAATGTATGAAAGTGCCCGTCGATTCCAGGACTGTGGCCGTGCCTGTCTCTTCCACCTGGCCCTGCTGCTGGTGGTTTAGACTGCATGCCCCTAGATCTGGTCCTTTTCTGGCTAGCATTTGCCTCAATAAACCCTTTCTTTCAGAAAAGCTATCGGCCATGAAAGTTTCTTCTGTTTTTGTTTAACAAAACCAATATAATTTTCTGTCCTTGTGTCAAACAACACTGAGACCAACTAAAAATAACTTAGCTGCTTCTTTCAGGACATATCTGGAAGATACAACAACATAAGATAAGATTCCTGGAAGATAAAGCTTTCAGTCAACTAAATGGTTTACTCATCAAGACTAGTTTTGAAACCCCTCCCTGCCTCTTATATACACCAAAACCATGATGTCATAAATTGTCCAATCCATTACCAACCTTGCAAGACCTACTTCAAAATTACCCAGCCAAGACTCTAAAATCTTGTATCATTTCCTAATCTCCCTACTGTGAGACACAACTAATACTTTGTGTTTTCTCCTTAGTGCATTAGGTTTAATAAACTTTGCTTATTAATCAACAAGCGTTTCTGGTGGTCTCTGGAAAATCAATATTTGACACCATTATATTATTTACTCCGAGTTCATTATAGTTGAACTTGTAGCAGTAAAGTAGAATACATCTATAAACCCTTTAAACAACATCGAATAATAGTTTAAATACCACAAACCTTGATTTCAAAGGATTTTATGTTTGATGCTATTCACAGTAACACAGTATGAAAGAATATGCCAATCAACCTCATGGTACAGGGAATTGCTAACCTCCTGAGTTAATGTAAATATTAAAGGAATAAACATACAAATGGTTTAAAAGGCCAACGCTTGAAAATTTCAATATGCAGAGAATATCCATGCAATGAAGACTTTTTGCTTTAATTTAGGGCAGATTCTCTCATATAAAGAAAAGTGAGGCACTTTAAGTGTTTCATATGAAGGGAGCCCTAGAAATGTGATTACAAACTGATAGCCGCGGTTGTAGTGCTCAGATGCTACCACAAGGTGTCAGAGAGAGCTCTACTTTCCTCTGTCCACACTTAATTTCAGACAATCCCCAAGCACTGGTTCACATCAGGATACATGAAGTACAAACGTGAGAAACAGTACTCTAGAATCGTCTTCCAACTTGGACTTTTCTACGGCAGGTATCACGTAATATGGCACAGATTTGTGTAATGTGGAGTATAAGTAATTCAAACTTTCTAAAGCATACATCACAAAGACTTTTTAATGAAAATCAATTTCCAGATTTTCATCTTGCACAAGAAGCCTATTTTCTAACTAAGTTACCTGAGTATGTGCCAGCAGGAAGATCGTCCTGTCCCAGCTCCCCCCTCTGCACAGCTGACATCCCACCATTCATTTTTTAAAAAGGCGTACCCCTCACCCTTTCTAAATCTTAGTATGGGGCATGGCCTTGGGGTATAAAACCCCTAGCCACCAAAGGAGACAATGATTATTCAATCGACTGCCATAAACCCTCAATATTTCTGTCTCTTTATGCATTTCTGTCAAGTGTGAAATCTGTCAGGTTAGAAGCGGGGCATTTTGATCCACACTGCAAAACTTTGATTTTAGAAGTATGGCAGAGTGCAGTGGTAGGAATGTCAATTTTCATGGCATACAGAGACTCCAAATTGAAACAAGATAAATTGTTCTTAAGAGTCCCAGGAGAGAAAAGCAAAGAAGGCACCCACTGGTAAGAAACAATGAATGCTCAACAGTGGCTGTTCATGTAAACATAAGTAATTATTTCCAACTATTCTTAAAAACAACCTCTAGAACATGTCATTAACTGTAGAGAAACCACTTTTGAGCAGCCAAAGCAGCAGTGTAATACACACACTCACACACACACCTAGACAGATGATGGTCTATGAGGTATATTTAACAAGGTGTGTGATCCTAGGCAAGAAACAGCCTCTGTGCCTCAAATTTTGTCATCTGTAAAAACGAAGATAATAGTATCAGCTTACAGGGTTAAGAGAATTAACTAACTTAATATTTGTGAATGCTTAGAACACCTGGAACATAAACCTTGTAAGTGTGTATTAAAAAAAAAAGTATCCCTTTGAAGGCACAAGTAAACTCATATGAAAATAAAAATAAGGAAAATCCTCAAGGACCTCAAATAAAGAAGGAATTAAAAACAAAAATAAGATGTGAAGGTGGGATGCACTTGGAATCTGAGTGGCGTGCTTAACTAGAATGCAAAGATTTCAGCTTTAAGGGTGTGACTCCGGAATAGATTTGGCAGAAGAGAAGCCCGCACTGGGAAGTAACTGCGTCCTCATTCCTTCAATAAAAAGAGACAGGAAGAAGGGAAGTCTGCCTTGTCTGTTTTGATCTGGATTCTACGTTAAAAAAAAAAAAAGTATAATGTGAAATTCTGTAAAAAGAGGCATGCCCTCACTTGAGTTAGTTTCAATTTACATAACCTGTAGAACCACTGTGGATACAGCCTCAACCAGACAGTGTAGGATTCTCCTGGGTCATTATTTGGGGAATGAATATATGAGTAAACCATCTAAAATAACATTTAAGGAAAAAATCCACCAGGAGAAAATGTTAGCAGACAAGATGCAGCAGTATTAGACACGCCATCCCCAAAATAACATTAGGTAAAAGAAATATCACCCTATAAAATAGGTATCCCTTTAAATAACTAGACATTTAAAAATAATGTCCAAAAAGTTCACATACACAAATGAGATGCTAGGTAGATCACACAGATTTAAGAATCAAGTCACAAATTTTAAATATAAAACTTTTTAAACATGGAAGCCTGCTTTGTCCTGAATCCACTCACTCTACAGTGGCGGGGAAAAAGGCATAAACCCAGAAGAACAAAAAGAATCGATGAATAATAGTAAACTAAAGTCAGTAGTTTGGAAACCGGAAAACAGAGACTAGCGATAACTGAATAGCCTGGAAAGAGCTCAATCTGAAGTCTGCAGGAGATGGGAAACCCAACAAGAAGCTGGCCAGGAACCTCGACCAAACCCAGAAGGGCTTAGGAATTAGACTTTGATACCTTGGAATGAAAGGTACTAGAGACTGTATGAAAACAAGACAGGTAGAAAGTTTTTAAAAGTAATTGACATTCCATGAGATCCTTCTTTCACCCTGAGCAACCCTGCCTGCGACTACCCTAAGGCAACCCCCGTAAGACTGGAGGTGTGTCCTCTGAAGAAACCGATGACAGCAGGCTCAGCCACAACTGAAAACAGATGGGTAAAGAGCCAGTCAGCAAACAGCCCAGAAATAAACCCTCTCGTATATGGTCGAATTATTTCCCAAAAGGGAGTAATGACCATTCGATAGGGGAAAAGACAAATCTTTTTCAACAAAGAGAGCTGGGAAAGCTTGATATCCATATGCAAAAGAATCAAGCTGTACCTTTACCTTACACCATATACCAAAATTAACTCAATGAATGAAAGACCTAAACTTAAGAGCTGAAACTCAAAACTCAGAAGAAAGCATAGGGGAAAGTTTCATGACACTGGATTTGGCAATAATTAACACCAAAAGAACAGGAAACAAGTGAAAAAAATAAATTGGACTGTATCAAAATTAAAAACTTCCGTACATCGAAGGACAAAATCAACAATGAAAAGCAACCTACAGAATAGGAGAAAACATCTGCATATCAAGTATCTAATAAGAGGTTTAAATCAGAATATATAAAGAACTACTACTCAACAATAAAAAAACTAAAAACTCAATTTAAAAAACGGACAAAGGAGCAGCTACTTCTCCAGATGGTGTGTAAATGACCACTAAGCACATGAAAAGATGCTCACATCATTAATCATTAGGGAAATGCAAATCGAAACCACAATGAGGTATCACCTCATACTCATCAGAATGGCTCTTATCAAAAACTAAAAAAATAAATGAATCCACTTCACAAACACAACAGTACCAGAAAATAGCACGGTTGGGGAGAATGTGGAGAAAAGGAACTTCTGTGCACTCTTAGGCAACCATAGTATGGTGCAGCTTCTGGGAGTTCCTCAAAAAGTTAAATACAGAATTACTATATATAATCCAGCAATTCTACTTCTGAGTATATACTGAAAAGTACAGAAAGCAGGGTCTTGAGGAGATATTTGTATGTTCCTAGCAGCTTTACTCGCAATAGTGGAAAGGTGTAAGCAAACCAACCATTCATCGATGAAAGAACAAAATGTGGTATATTTATACAACGGAATACTATTCAGCCTTTAAAAAGGAAATTCTGACACATGCTAAAACATGGATGAACCCTGACAACATTATGCTAAGTGGAATAAGCCAGTCACAAAAAGACAAATACTGTGATTCCATTTATATCGGGAAAAGGGAACAGAGAGTTATTTTTTGATGGGTAGTTTTAGTTTTGCAAGATGAAGAATTTTGAACATTGGCTGCACAACAATGTGAATGTACTTAACACTACTGAACCGTAAACTTAGAAACAGTTAAGATGGTAAGTTTTATGCTATGCGTATTTTACTGTAAAAAGATAGTCAGCAAACTGAATAGTGTGATGCTCTTTTCTCTCTCCTCCTGCTGAGCTTCCAGAAGAGCGAGCAGCCAGGAGCTGGGGACCAGATGTAGAGTTCCTCTCTGGAAAATGGAATGATTTCTAAAAGTTCTATTTGGTTCTTTTACAATTGTGCTTTCTGGATAGCATCTTATTTTTGTTATTCTCACTTTTAAAACTTAAAACAATTTTTTTGTTATTTTAAACATACTTATTTTATGGTCTAATACTTCTATTCTTTAATGTCTACAGATACTGACATAGGGTGCCCCCAATGAAATAGTGGGCTCCTTCCTATTTGATTACCCAACACTGAGTGATCCACCAAAGGACTAGCTCTAACAAGATATAAAATTTTCCAGTCAGCTTTTAGTGTCTCACTTGGAAATGCAAGCAGAAGGCTAATCATCTCCAGGCAGTCAAGAATGTGTAAAATTAGAAATTAAAAACACCACATATTTAAAAAAAAGAAAGAAAATAGAAGCAGTGCAGAGTAAAAGAAAAACTATGACTAATATGCCCAGTGATAAGAACAAATATTTTGTCAGAGAGATTTTAAAGACAATCAGAATAAGACAGTGTTTATATTAAATGTGTGGTAAGAAAAAGGTAGGAGATCAAATGGAAGAAGTCTCCCAGAAAGGAAAGAGAAAACAATGAGAAGGAATACGAGACACAAAAAAAGAACTGTAAAATAGAGGAAAGAAATGTGTTAAACAGATGAGAAAATGTCCCAGATATTAAGGACTCAAGTTTCTAGCCGAAGTGCCCATCACAATGCAGAGGACTCTGTTAACAATAAAACACGTCTTTAGAATTTTGAGAGAAATCATTTCTAATCTAGAACTACAAACCCAGCCAAACCATACATCAAGAGTGAGCAATGGTACCAAAAACATATTTCCAATAAATGATATGAAAAAATTTTCTTCCCATGTACTTGTTCTTAGGAAGTTACGCCTGCTTTTAGAAGGATGGATGGGCTCCACCACCACCATCAGAAACAAAAATAGCAAATACTTACTGTGCTTACAGCATACACATGCCCTTTATATGTATTTGCTGGTTTAATTTTTTTTATTATGGTGACATTGGTTAATGAAATTCACTAAGTTTCAGGTGTACAATTTATCAGTAAGGCACATGCCTTATATATATATTGCATTGTGTGTTCACCGCCCATAGTTAGATTTCTTTCTGTCACCACATATTTGACCCGCTTTACCCCGTCTACCTCCCCTCTCTCCCCACCCTCTGGTAACCGCTAGTCTACTGTCCATGTCCATGAGTCTCTGTTTGTCCTGTTTGTTTGTTGTTTTTAGGTTTATATTCCACATGTAAGCGATATCATGTGATTTTCAACTTTTTCTGTCTGGCTTATTTTGCTTAGCGTGATTATCTCAAGGTCCATCCACACTGTCACCAATGGCAGTTTTCATCTCTTCTTATGGCTGAGTAATATTCCACTGTATATATGTACCACCTGTTTGATTTTTAAAACAACCAACCCTTTGAGGTGGGTAAGATTATTTTCCCCATACTCAGACTGGGCTCTCAGGCAGAGAGAGGTTAAGTAAGTTGCCTAAGGTCACATATCCAGTGGTGAGTCAGGATCTGAACCCAGGAAGGTGAGCTCCTGAGCCCGTGCTCTCAGTCACTAAGCTACTGTGCTTGCCAAGGGAGAAAACCTCAAAATAGGAACACGTGGGATGGAGACACAACAAAAAGAGGAAGGAGATTTCCAGAAAAAATGATAAAGTGAAGTTCCCAAATCACAACTAAATAAAACTGACAAATATTGGGTGTGTGTGCTTGAACACATCTGGAAAAGATTTTCCAGTTCTCTGAAAGTTTGGATTAAATAGTGATCAATCAGTACAGAGAAAAACTAAGCAAACAAGCAAACAAAATACAATAACCTCAAGGAAAGCAAAAAGCTGTACAGCAAAAAAAAAAACAAAAAAAAACCACATACACATACACAATCATAGCTCTGGCTCATTTGTGAATAATGCTGAGTAATAAATCATAGTTATTCAAAACAACAAAAAAGAGAGAAGCATTAGAAGGATGGGAGAGGGCGAAAAGAGTGTTCATGTGTCAACTAAATCCACAGCAGGATTTCTAGAAAACAAAATGGCACCAGCATTTTACTTAGAAGTATGGAGGCAAAAAGCAAATGTTTAAATAAGTTTTTGTCACTCCTCATTCCATTCCCAGATCTCCCAACTAAGTGATTTTTTAAAATTTGCATACATTATGGCTTACCCATTGTGCCTTAGGTTTTAGACTTTTGACAAATGCCCTGAGCTCATTAATTCCTAGACCTTTTCTTAGTGCAAGCATTTGAAAGCAATATGCAACTGACTGAGCATGGCTATAGTCCAATGAAACTTATGTATGGAAACTAAAATGTCTATTTCACATAATTTTTGTATGTTACATATTCTTTAATTTCTTCTAACCATTTATGAATAATTCTTAGCTCATGGGCTACACCAAAAAAAAAAACCCAAAAAACAGGTGGCAGGCTGGATTTGGCCCATGAGCTGACTTTGCCAATTTCTGTCCTAAACCAAAGAGATCGGTGGTGATACAGTCCAGAAGCTGCAGATGGGAGATTTTGGTCAATGAGGTTCCAAACAGCCCATGTTACCCACAAAAGATGTAGCACATGGACAGCTGCTTCACCCAGAAGGCCAACTGACAATGCCAGTCTCTTAAAAACTGTTTTGAATTCTGTCTTTGCTCCCTTTCTCATCTGAGGAAACAGAAACTGAAACAGAAACATGGGCGGGGACGAGAAGAGAATCCAAGTGCAGACACCAGGAAAGAAACGGCTCACTCCTTTCTCCACCACAGGTTTCTGGGACAGAATGTGGGAGTGGGGCAGGACAAATAACTGAATAAGAGTTTAAACTAGATGAGGTCAGATTTTACAATACCTAAGGCTAACTGGCAAGCATTAAAGGCTGCCCAGATTCACCCGGGTATGGGGAAGAACTAGCAAATGTTTAACGACAGTAGTAAGAAACAACAAAGTTGCTCTCTATAGTCAAACGACTAAATGCTACTTCATTCAATAAACCAGGTATGTAACTAAAGAATACGTAAAGAACGCTTAAAAATCAATGAAGATTCCCACCAAAATAAAAACAGAAAAATGGGCAAAGGATATGAATAGTCACTTTTTTTTTTTTTTACCAACACCGAAAAACCAAAGAGTGAATGTGAAAAACTTTCAACTTCACAAGCAGTCAAGGAAATGCAAAGTAAACCCAGAGACCATTTCGCACTGATCAGGAAAAATGTCCTACCAGGTGTTAGTAAGAAACTGGCTAAATGAATGAAAGTCGCAGGGCAATGCATCATTTCAAAAGTAACGGTATTACCATTCGAATGTTAAATTCAAAGATACTGCAGTAGCCATTCTTTTGCAAGAGTCTACATCTTCGAGGGGAAGTACATTTTTTCATAGCTAACTCCACTGACTTTTTTTAAGATAACCAGATAGGAAAGCCACGCCCACATTTTAAGATGTGCAATTTTAACTCATACTGTGTGACAGCTCCCTACGATTTAAGACTCGTAGATTTAAGAAATGCTGAAGGATTTCCAAGAACCCAAGAGACACGACGAAGGGACTAGAGGGGAAACAAACATAAGTCGGTGACATAGTGATTCGGGCCCAAGGGCTTAAGTAGAAGGAAGCGGCAGGAATTTAAATGAATCAAGAAGATGCGTCCGGGCTCGCTTCGCCCCGTCCTGCTGCCGGGAGGTCAAGGCCGCGGGCAATTCTGGCCGCAGACTGCCGCTCCCTCCCCCTCCGGAGCGCCCCGTGGGCCCACGGGCTGGGAAGGGTCAGGGGCCCTGCGGTCCGAAAGGATGGTGAGTCGGCCGCCGAGGCCTCGCCCTCGGACGACAGCTGCGAGACAGCCAAAAGGGAGCCAGGAGGAGGGGCCGCGGCCCGGCCCACCCTGAGGCTGCAGGGGCAAAACAGAAACCTATCGCGGAAGAAACGGAACGCAGCCCGAACGGCGCGGCCCGGCCCGGCCCTGCCCGCCGCCGAGTCGCTCCACCGACCGGAGCGAGATCGCTGCCCCCTCCGCCGACCCCACCGTGGCCCCAGCCGCCGGCCGACAAGTCGCCACCGCCTACTGCCGGCCCCCCCTCGCCAGCCCGCCTGCCCGCCCTCCTGGGACACGGCCCGCTCCACCCCTCACGGCTGCTCACCGCGCTGAGGCGGATCCCGCTGGGTGGCTGCGCCGCCATCTTGAGCGAGTTACAAAGCCAGGACCGGCCTCCGCCGCAACCCGACTGGGAGGCGGCGGGTAGATAGCTGAGTCCCGCTATGCCCGCCCACTTCCGGGGCGGGGCGCGCGGCGGCCCCCGCCCACTCACTTCCGCCCCCAGGCTCCGTCGAATTGCGAGTGTGGGAAAGGCAAATTGCCCGAAGGATTAAGGCGCGCAGAGCTGGAGACCTGGGCTCAGCGCGCGGGGCCGGGCTGGGTAGGGCGCATGCGTGAGGCGCGGCGGGCGCGTGTGGGTCGCTGCCCAACTGGTCCTTGAGGTGTGAGGGTCCCGAGTTTGAAGCCTGGCGCTGCGTGCGCTGGTGGCCCAGAAAAGATCCACTCGTGGCGCTGGTTGTGAATTGCACTAAGGAAAGGCTATAGAAGTCAGTCTAGGGCTGTTATATATTGCAGGTAAGGAAAGGATAGAAAGGGTTTTAAAAATATCCATTGCGCTTTTATGATTGTAAAATTTTTTTAAAAAATCATATAATACAGAAATATAAAATATAAAATTTTTCTCCATTTCCTTCACCAGAACAAGTAAACAATTTGGTGTACCTTACTCCAGATTTACTATATATTGAATATTATTTACAGCATTGTGCTAACCTTACAGATTCTTGTGCAACTTGTGTTTTCATTTTATCTAATTATTTCAACTTGAGGCTTCTATGTGCTCATTCTTGAATTAATGAATAAATAAATGAATGAGGAAATGTTAAAAAAAAAAGTTTGTCACCCTTGATACAGACCACTGGGTAAATGACATAATGTGACTCATATAAGAAGTGCTAGTTAATCCCATTTGAAATGCTCTGTTATCAGTAATTTCTCAGGTTTCCTCCAGCTTTAAGATTGTACCAGGCTCTTTAATCAGCTGTTTATTGAGCGCCTCTTCGTACTGGTAAAGTGAGGGTACTAAGTATCCAGTGGTGAGCAAAATAGAGAAACTCTGCTCTTGTGGAATTTGATTTCAAGGTTGTGTTTATTAAATAAGGTGTGGCCCGTTAGTGACTTGTGAAATCCATTTGGTAAATCCCAACGAACACTTTGTAAAAAAAAAATAATAATAGAATTTTAATTTAATCGTACAATGCAATGTCTGTCTGGGCCTAAATCCAGCTTCTTCAGTTATTAACTATGTGATGTTCAGCAAGTTCATTTGCTTTTGAGATGAGAGTAGCTTGGGTTATCCAGGTGGGCCCGAAATGCAATCACACGTGTCTTTATAAGACAGGCAGCGGGAGATTTGCTCACAGGAAACTATTTGACCCCTGAAGGAGGAAGAGACCTGAAGATGTTATGCTGCTGGCTTTAATTATAGAGAAGGAGCCATGAGCCAAGGAATGCAGATCTAGAAGCTGGAAAAGGCAAGAAAACTCCATTCTAGGGCCCCTAGAGCTTACAAAGGGAGCAAGGCCCTGCAGACACCTTGGCTTCAGCCCAGTGAAACTCATATTGGACATCTGGCCTCCAGAGCTGAAAGAGAATACATTTCTGTAGTTTTAAGCCACTAAGTTTGTGATCATTTATTAGAGAAGGAATAGAGTAGTCTATTCATGTACAGGCAAATACCTATACATACAAATTATTGCCCCCCACATCTTTTAACAATTGAGCATACTGTGGATTTCTACATTCTCAGGGCTTATTCATATGGATAAAATGCGAGGCAAACACATACAGGCTAAACTTATACTAGGTTGGTATAAAAGGCACTTTTCCAGGACAGAAAATGCTCTACCACTCCCCTCTGGTGCTTATATCAGACAAACTCAAGATTCCTTGGAAATCTTTATTTTTAAAAACGTCAAAGCTGAATTTCATGTGTTGTTTGTTGTTGTTTTAATGATTAAAAACTGTCTTCTTTGGGGAGTGCTGTAGACTGAATGTTTGTTTCCCCCAAAATTTGTATGTTGAAATCCTAACCTGAAATGTGATGGTATTAGGAGGTGGGGCTTTGGGGAGGTGATTAGGTCAGGGGGTGTGTCCCTCATGAATGGGATTAGTGCCCCTGCAAAAGCAACCCTACTGAGGTCCCTCAACCCTTCTGTCATGTGAGGAAACAGGAAGACCCAGGAAAGTGCTTTGGTTTTGGACTTCCCAGCTTCCAGAACTGTGAGAAATCAATGTTTTTTATTTAAGCCACCCAGTCTATGGCACTTCTATTATAGCAACCTGAACCGACTAAGACAGACAGAAAGCTATGTAATTCCTTACAAGCGTTAGAATATTGGTCAGATAAAATCTCCAACTGATCTAAATTAATGTGAAATTGTTACCAAACTCAGGGGGTTCACTTAGAGTGTTCTATTCAAGAGACGTATCATCAGGTGAGATAATCCTAACCTGTTCCTCCTTTGGAGGGCAGATTAGAACATGATGATTGGAATTCCCATGATTCATAATGATCATTTCTGCTTGATCAGGGTTTATAACACCCTGGTTGCTCCTATCTGATTCTTCCTGGAAAAAAAAGATGTGGTTGTTGATAGGTAGTTTTATTTACTTGCAGCAAGTAAAGGAGGCGGGTTCACATGCAGAGCTCTTGTCTCTTCTAAGGGAGGCTTAGCCATTTCTTATATACTCTGCTTGGTTAGTTACATGTCGATTTCTTCTTTTCAGTCTGCTAAACTTCTCTGGTTGTGCTTAGATGCCCCCAGTTATAGCGGCATCTGCAGGATGGTGTGCTACATTTGAACATTTAACAAGAATAGCATTAAGATTAGTGAGAACCGCCCAGACCTTGAGACTCTGGTCCTAACAAAATCTGAATGCTTTCACAAACCTATACAGTTATACATCTTCTCTTACATTAAACAATACATCTTGGAGATCCTTTTATAGCTGTACAGAAAGAGCTTCCTCATATCGTTTTGCAGCTTCATAATGTTCCATTATACTGATGGACACAAGATGTCGACACAAGATGTCTCCAGCTTTTGCTGTTATCAGTACTACTACAATGAATAACTTGTATAAGTCATTTTGCACATATATATTTATATCAGGTAAATTACTGAAAGTAGAATTGTTGAGTCAGAAAATACATCTATTCATAGTTTTGATAGAAACTTGCTATTTTACTTTGCTTATGATGATTTTTGTTATGCAAAAATTATAAATGAAAACATAGTCAAAATTGCAGAACTTTCTCTTACGGCTTCTGAAATTTCTGCCCCTCGAAGTAAGATCATTTTTATTCTTGGCTTATAGAAATATCTTCTCTTGTTTTCTTCTAGTATTTTCAGGGCTTCTTCATGGTTTTAATCTCTGATCTGTTTGGAATTTATTTTGGTAAAAGATGTGACATGTGAACCCAATTTTTTCCCCTGTTCGTTAACCCCATTATCCCAACAATGTTTGTTGAATAAACCACTTCCCCTCCCCCCCACTTCTATCCTATAATAAATTTGTGCCTTTGTGTCCACTGATAGACTTTGTTTTATTGACCTCCTGTCCATTCCCACACTGGTACCAATTATTTCAGCTTTTATAATATGTTAGTTCTGCTCAGGTTAGTTCTCATCATTACTTTTTCAAAAAATTTCTGATTTTTGCCTTTTTTTCCCTTGTAAATTTTAGAATGAGTTTATCTGGTTCAAAAAAATCCAGGTTGTTTTTTGGAAGATAGCATTAAACTTGTAGATTAACTTAGAATTTACAACTTATGATGTTAAATTTTACTCTTTAAGACCTAATAAACGTTTCTTTGAGCTCTATGTCTTTACTCCTTTGGTAGTGTTTTCTTCAACGAGCTCATATAAAGTTTTTTTAGTACATATTTTATTATTGTTATTATTTTATTATTATTGTTATTTATCTATCTCTTAACTGGTCATTTATATATGTAAAAAGATTGATGTCAAAAACTATTGATGTTTGCATATTAATTTTTTATTGAATTTGATCGCTTTTTGTACTCATCAGTTGGCCACAAGCTCCATCCCTCCAAATCATATGAAAGGACGTGCCTGTTTCCTGAAAGAATTTAGATTGTTAACCTGGCTTAGATTCAGAGCAAACAGAAAATCATTGGAAGAGAAACGTGGAACAATATACAGTCAAATGCTTGTTAGTTACCATAGTATCTTTATTATCAGGCAAAGAGCTCCCTAGGCAGTATGGTGCAAAGAGTCAAGTGTTCATTCTCCATATAGAAGTGTTTGGTTGTCAAAGGTCCAGTAAGAATTAAGGATTACCCCAATGAAGACACAGTGGGCTGTCCTCACAGATGCTTCAGTGAAATAGCATGAGCCTCAGGAAGGTGATTATTAGATGGATGGAGAGTCCAAATTTGGGGCAGAACACCCACTGTTCTTTGAACCCCTACCTGTCTAATTCCACAAAGTAATTCATTCAAAATTTGGTTTATTACCCTTTCTTTTTCCTTCCAGAATACCCTTAGGCAGATAAATCAACCTTTATGCTCTTCATTTAGTTATTTACTGGCTGCCTGTATCTGCCAGACATTGAAGGAACTGAAGATACAGGCTTTGACTCTTACACAAGTGCTTGCCTCGTAGCCAGGGATGGGTTATTACCTTATTAGGTGTTTGAAGAGGGCCACTGTGACCAAGTGCCTCTCTGTGCCTGAGGAAATGCAGAAAGATGCAAGACTGAGGAGTTTGGATCTCAAAGACTGGCTCCCATATGTTTGTCAAATAAACCAACAAATGGCTTGAGTAGGACTTTGACAGGTGAGAGGAGAGAATAGTATCAAGCAGATGGGACATCGTATGTAAGAAACGCAAGAGATAAGAAACAATGAGTGGTTAGAGAAGGCAGAAGAGACACATGAGAGCCTTTCAGGAAGGAAGCTAGAAACCCCCATCAGGTCCCAAGAGTCAATATTACAATTTCAAATTAGGGTAAATGTTAAGTGACTTGTTTCCTAGAACCAAAACCTTGAAGGGAAGGTTCCTCAATTTTCCACCTCCTTCCTGCTTCTGGTTGACTGTACAGGGGACAGATGCTTGTTCATCAGATAGGAGGAGAGTCCAGCTGTCTCCCTACGCTCACTTTATGCTCACAGTATTTTGTTATTGTTTTAAAATTTTATCGTGGTCATATATACAGAACACAAAATTTACTTTTTTACCCTTTCTTGAGTATACAATTCAGTGATAATACATTCACATCGTTGTGTTACCGTCACCACCAACCATCTCCAGAACTTTTCATCAGCCCCAACTGAAACTCTGCACCCATTTAACAAACACGAACTCCCATCCCCCCCACCCACAAGTCCCTGGCAACCACCATTCTATTTTCTGTTTCTATGAATTTGACTATTCAAGGACCTCATGTAAGTGGGATCATAAAATATGTCCTTTTGTGACTGGCTTATTTCACTTAGCATAATGTCCTCAAGGTTCATCCATGTTGTAGTGTATCGAAATCCCATTCTTTTTTAGTGCTGAATAATATTCCATTTATGTCTGCATCGTGTTTCATTTACTCCTTCATCCGTTGATGGCTATGTGGGTTAGTCCCACCTCTTGGTTATTGTGGATAATGCTGCCATAAGCACGGGTGGGCAGATTTCTCTTCAAGAGTCTGCTTTCAGTTCTTGTTAGGCATTGCGAGACCATATGGTAATTCTATTTTTAACTCTTTGAGGAACTGCAATACTTTTTTCCTAAACTCACAGTATTTTATAGTCCATTTTCTTCACCCTTGGTTTAAAGGTGGGCTTATTCAATTTAGACAGAGAATGGCTTGGGAAGAGCTACCTGTGTAGAATGAGAAGTAACCAAATAAGCTTCTGCCTTGCTGGTTTCCTCGCTGTTTTTGTAAGAACCATCATCTTAGCGAACGCATCGCTCGGAAAACTAGTGTTTCTTTGAAAGTGGCCCAAAAGGCACTGGCATAAAAAATAACTCACTACACATCCACACTCCTGAATGTCACCTCGTCTACTGATTCAGACCCTGTGGAGAGAGGCTGGGCATTCTGCAAGTTAGCAAGCTCTCCGAGTGATTCTCGTGCACGTCCAGGTGTGAGGACCCCCGCTACATGTGATTGCTTTGCTGGATTTGAACTGCAACTGACAGAGTTCTAACTGCAGAGTTCTCATAACCGTCCTGAAGAAATGCTTGAAGGGGTTCTCTTCACTCTGAACTTCAGAGACAACACAAAGTCTGATTGAAGATGATTGAGTTCATGGTATAGAATGATTATGATTTAACAAAATATGCAAGCATGATCATACACGTAAGATGCTAATATAGTGATTCTCGTAAGGTCCAGTTGCCCTTTAGTGTAGAATGGGTGGACTCCTTAGCTGGTCCATGTCTGCACTCCCTTCGATGGTGTTGGTTTTGCATGTTTGTTGGTTTGTGTGTCCCATGAAATTGCAAGTGACACCTGGTAGGAGGCATCATCTTACATCAGAGCATTTAATTTCCACGGCACAGAATTCTGTCTGGTCTCCAGTCGTTGTTCAAAACTTTTAAGTACAGGCTTCACCAGCGATTTCCACAAATCTGTCTACTCTGAATTTAACTGGGCGTAACATACAAATACTGGAAAATCGGGCTTGTTTTCCTTTAAAACACACTCGCCACCCCTCGAGAGCCCAGAGCCACCTGTTCTGTGCTGTGGCCCTCGGATGAGCCGATATTGCCCGCAGTCGAGTGGGTGGGGTGGTCCTAGAAGCTGTCTTCCACGCATCACTGAACAGCAGCAGCGGTCTCTAGGGTTTCCTGTGCAACTTGGGTGTTGGTCCCTGGCTCTGCTGGCTTTGTGGCACAGGCCGACAGCCCTGATTTCCTAAAGGGGTGGTAAGAAAATCAAGCACGTGACACACTTAGCACCAAGCCTGGCCCTTGAAGAGAGCACTCCAGTGGTAGGGTTCTCTTTACATCACATGGGGGCTGTGCTCCCGCCACCACCGCCTGCAGCTCCGTGCGTTCGAAACGGCTGCTGGACGCCAGTCTGTTCCAGTTGTTTGCTGTGGGTGCCCTTCGCAAGCCCCAGCTCTTCTGACATACTGCTTGCCTTCAGCACGGTGGCCCTTTGGTCCCTGGGCTGGTCACATGGCTAACTCCCTCTGGGAGGAGCTGAGTCAAAGCAGTCGTCTCCAAAGTGGGGTATAGAAGGGCCCCCGTTAGGAAGAAAATGATCAGAACCACTAATTCCGTTTTTCCTCATACTTTAAAAATCTCCATTTCCTTTTATAAAACACAATGCATGTTGGTACTCGGGTAAATTAACGTAACACATAGGCTTATGGACATTGGGGGTGGGCACACACTTCATTTTTACTGATGAGTGCGTGATCAAAACTTTCTATAGATCACAGAGGGGGCAGGGATGATTAGTTGCTACAACCCTTAGAGGTAGTTACCATTGACGGTCTTGTTTTACAGGTGAGAAAATGAGGCACAACGTATTTGCCCAAGCTAATTATGTGGGGAAGTTGTGTCCCACCTAGGCAAGGTGACTTCAGAGCCTGTATCATCGACTACTGTGGTACACACTGAAAAAAGATTTAATGTACATCAAGTATAGGGCTTCTGTGTTCTATATAAATATGGTGATGTATTGTTGAATCTCTGTCCTCAAAAGTTTCTATTTAATAAGGATTAAATTACATATATTGTCAAGGACCATTAAGTTGTTTTAGATCCTGAATAGAAAAAATATAAAAAACAAAATTTGTAAGTTTAAGTACAAATATTAAGAACTACCTTTCACGGCATAATAGCTACTGGTGATATAAATAAGCCATTAGTTTTGTTGTAAATTTTGACAGATAAGCACATATACCCATCTTGATGTTAACTGTCAATGGCCACGTGGTTATCACCTCACAGCTGAATTATAGGTAACTCATAGTATAAGGTAGATAGAATAGAATTTATCATTCTATGCTTCAATATTTAAAATTTTAGTGACCAAACTTGCAAATGTTTTTAAAGCTATCCCCTACACACAAAAACGATTTCCATGTAATTTTAACACATATTTGGATGAATAACCACATATCTAGTGATATTGTATGGTTATTCATCCAAATATGGGTTAAAATGTTGATTTTAGCCTTTATTCAGGGAACCAAGTGCTTCTTTGCTCCCCGGATACTGTATTGGGGCTAATGACGCAAATTGCTTCTGCACTGCACACAAACAAATGAACAGCAGGATGTTAGAAGAACCTTAATTGATAATATTAGTCAAATTCCAAGACATTGTGTCTACAGAGGGGAGATGTGAGAGCACTCACTAGGACAGCAAGTATCATCTGGCCAGCGAAGTGATTTCATGTGATGCTCTGGTGGCTGAAGAGGGGACATGAGATGGGCAGGTCTGGAAGGCGAACCACCGCCGAGGGGCGGCCAGCCTGGATTCTAAATACGGTACGTGGCCTAAGACAGAAAGGCTGGAGGAGAGTGGGGTGACGGGCCGCCGGGCTAGAGAAGTCCGTGCCTGGGAAGGGATTACTTTAATGAACACCGACGTCTGCCAAGTGGAAGAGAGGTCCCAGAAAGGGGAGAGGAAGAGGGAGGAGGCCCCGGGCGTGAGTTTCCCTGACAGTCTTTTCGGGCATGAACGGCTCTGTGACAGTGCCGACGGACTCACGTGAGATGGAAACTGCCGGCAAGGTGCATCGTGCGTGGTGCACAACCAAGGTCACAGCTGTTGAGAGTTTTGAAAACGAGGTATTTCTTACGCAGCCGGCCAGCACTGACACGTGACTTTATGCGCAAGGTTTAAAGACACTGAGATACCTTCTCCCAGCGCTCAGCAGGGCTGAAAAGTCAATTGTACTGGGCAACTCTTTTCAGAAATAATACATTTTAGTTTTAAAATGTAACACCAAAGTAAATGTTTTAAAGGACATATGTGTGAAAGGTTAGAAATAATATTCAACAAGATTTTTAAAGAAATTCACCAAGACAGACCCATGTATCTGCATTGACAAAACAACTCTTCATACTTTTACTTCATATTATAAATTTGGTGCCACTGTTAGGTAATATATTAATTTTATTTTCTTTACATAAATTGAGGAAGAAACATATAATCAGATCCAAATATATTACAAGGCATTTAGGGAGGTGTGTTTTGTTGCCCAACAGAAAATTATCTGAAATCTACAAACTGAAATAGACTTGTTTTTAAAAGCAAGGCTTCCTTCTTGCTTAGAATATATCCTGGTTTCTGCTGACGTATCAGTAAATAGATTAAACAAATTGTCTTACAAGGTTAACATTCCATATGTTCCAAAAAGTCATATTCAACACATTCTTCCAGTCGTTTCAAGACCCGTGGGCTGTCTGTGACAGGAAACTCTAAGAGCGGAGGTCCTTGGGTGTCAGCGGGCAGTTTGTTTTGGGTTTTAAAAGCACAGTTTAGAGTCTTGAAGAACGGCAGCAGCTGCCTAATGCTGGAAACAGAATGTTGGCGCAGGAGAGGGAATTCACTCTTCATGGTGATCTCGTCAGAGACACTAATGTCCTGCAAAAAAAAAAAAATGATATGACTTTACTAAGAGAGATACAAGTGAGGAACATACAGGTGACATGCCCTAAGAGATGGGTTCTTTATGAAAATGTGTTATCAGTTCTAATGACAGCATAAACTCAAATGCTAAGTCTTCAACTGACATTTTTCGCCAGGATTTCACCCAAAGCCTACCCCCACCAGAGGCCTCGCCATTCCTCCAAAAGGCCTTTCCTCTAAGTAACAAACTGCTTCTACATGATTGTGTTATCTGTGACTGTGTTTACTCTTAGCAACTGGGATGAGAAAGTGACATAAAGAGAAAGATGGGATTTATAACCAGCTGTTTTAACACAGATAAGAGAAATTTTGAAATTATTCAGTCATTAAAATCAAGTGGCACATTGAAATACTTCACTTACTGCTTAGCCTGTCTCCCTTCTCTCATGAATATAAATTTTAAAAAGGAAAACATTTACCCCGTATTTTAATTTCAGAAGTTCTAGAATCCTAACGGTGTGAGGTTTGCATTCTTGGTGATTCTCCTCTAGATCTGACAGGAAGGCAGGGCCCTCTGTGTCCACTTCTGGAACAAATGCCCACCTATAACTGGAGGGAGAAAAGTCAAGGTCAGCCGTGCTGGCTCAGAGCCCGCTTAAAAAAGATTTTTAAACAGTTTTATTGAGATATAATTCATATACCATACAATTCTCATTTAAAGTGTACCATTCAATGGCTTTTAGTATATTCACAGAATTGTACATCTATCACCATAATCAATTTTAGATTATTTTCATTACCCTAAAAAGAATCACTGCGCCTATCCCTATTCCACTCCCTACACCCTCTTAATCTAGGTAACCACTAATATATTTTCTGCTTCTACAGATTTTCTTATTCTGGACATTTCACATGAACAGAATCATACAGCATGTGGTCCTTTGTGACTGGATTCTTTCACTTAACATAATGCTGTCAAGAGTCATCCATGCTGTGGCATGTCACAGTACTTTCTACTGACTGCTGAATATGTCACTGTGTGGCTATGCCACGTTACTTATCCATTCATCAACAAATGGACATCTGGTTGTCTCCACTTTCTGCCTAGTGTGAAAAATGCCACTATGTTCCTTCATGTTCACCAGGATACACTTAAAAAAAAGAAAAAAAAAAAAGCCTTTTTTTTTAAGACTCGTTTTAGCTTCACAGCAAAGCTGAACAGAAAGAACAGTTCCCATACACCTCCTGGCCCCTTTCTGCACAGCCTCTCCCACTATCAGCATCCCCGCCCCCCAGAGCGGTGCATTTGTTATAACTGATGAATCTACACGGACACGTCATCATCACCCAAAGACCGGTTTACCTTAGGGTTTACTCTTGCTCGGTGTTGCACATTCTACGGGTTTGCAGTAATTTACAGTGACGTGTACCATCGCTATGGTATCACAGAGGCGTTTCACTGCCCTAGAAGTCCTCGTGCTCTGCCTCCCTCTCCCCTAACCTCTGGCAGCCACTGATCTTTTTACCGTCTTCATAGTTTTGCTTTTCATAGAATGTAACAGAGTTGGAATCATATAGTATGTAGCCATTTCAGACTGACTTCTTTCACTTGGTAATATGCATTTAAGGAGAACCTACTTTCTAACCACAAATATTTCTACATGACTACTCTCTTTAGTGGGATGGGATGGAGAAGGGGTATCTGGGAACAGGCATGAAATTAAAGATATGAGCAGCTGTGTTAAGCCTACAGGAAATGTAAACCAAGAGGGGAAAAATGAATTGAGATGGTGTGTTCAATTTATTTAATTAAAAACAGACGGACAAAAAAATCTACACAGATGCAGTGAGGACCATCAGCGGGTGACTCCTGTTTCATAAGTATTCAGTCACAAAAACCACACGCACAGCGCCCACCCTCCCAGTCCCCCATAAATACTACGGTGAGCCAAATTCACGAAACCACAGAGGTTGCAAGTAGTCTGAAACCCGGTGTCCTGAGCAGGCTCACTGACCACTACTGCCCACACTGGCCTCTCAGAAAAGTGAAAGTGCTTATGAGAAATGCCTCCACTTCAGAGGGGACGCGCGGTCTCAGCTGACTCACGTCTGAAATAATGGCATCTTGTCAGGTGGGAAAGAAAGTGCTGTGTCCAGGAATTTGCAGGCCGATAAGTATAAGATGAGCTCGCTCGGGGCCATCTCTCCCGTCAAGGGCCCACTTCCATCAGCGACGGAAGCTTTCTTGATTTTGTTGCTGTTTCTATAAATTTGCAAAGAAACTCGTTACAAATTCATTCACATCTGCTGTAGTCCACTTGCCTATGCAACGTCCATGAGAAGGTTTTTCCTTTTAAGAAATGATCAAAATAGCTGGTCCCTTTCAAGAACGTCAAACCAGTATTTAGCGTTCGATAACCCTACGTCATAAAGCGATGTCCACTAACCTCCACGTCTACGTAGACAGGTCCTCGCACTACCTACCTCAGCGGCTCATCGTCCTCTTTCAGATCTTCTTCAAGCTGTATAAATGTCTGAATCTTAAAAAGAAAGTATGACCTCACGTTACTATTTGAGAGAGATTCGACCTAGCTCAATGTTTAAATTTATATGCCTGTTTAAAAAAAAAAAAAAAAGCCAATAAAGCAAAAGACACAATCAATGAAATAAAAAGACAACCTGCTGTTAAAGAGAAAACCGCAGGCCCAAATGGCATCATGACACCGAAAGCCCATGACGCCAAACCTAGACTGGATACCAGAACTAACTGCAGTTTCAGCCGCTTTCAAAAACATAATTTTTTAATTCAATCAATCAATCAATCTATCTATCTATCTATCTATTTAATGGGGACACTGGTTAACGAAATCCAGTAACTAATTAATTAATTAATTAATTAACTTAATGGGGGCACTGGTTAATGAAATCCAGTAAGTTTTAGCTGTACACTTAAACGGGCATATGTATATTTACACTGTGCTCACTTCTCATCGTTAGATATCTTTCTGTCACCAAAAACAATCTTAGATTGGAATTTCCAGGCTAGAATTTTCTGATCAACACCAAGGAAGTAATCTGTCTCAAGGGCCCTGAACATTTCCCAAGAGGCCATTTACATGATAAAACTCTCCCCACTCCAGGTCCTGGAATGGTTTCTCTGCTAATAGCTTCCTGGCCTCACCCTTCTTTTCTATAAAAACCTGTTATGCCAATTATATCTCAGGAAAACTTGAGGGGAGGGGCGGGGGGGGACTTAAAAAAAAAAAAAAGAACATCTCAGGTTACAGAGTCTCCTGATTGTGCCATTCTCTCTTGCGCCTGATTTAATCTCGTGTTGCTTTGTGCCGTAACTGGGCTGCCTGGGAGCGATGGGCCATACACCATCTAGCCCAGGTGTGCGGTAGGTAGGCTGTACCATCCGAGGTTTGTGTAAGCACACCCTATGATGTCCGCACGGCGACGAACGCCAACGATGCATTTCCCCGTCATTAAACACCGCATGACTTTATGTGAAGTAGCATATTATTGCTGAAAAGGCATTTTTAAAAGTTCCAACTTCGCTTTCCAGGGTAAAATATTTGTACTTACTAATTCAGAGACCATTATTGGCCACAATGAAGTCAAATGTTGGGGAGATATTCTTAGCAGCAAAACTCTGAAAAAAAGAAACATCTGAGCAGCAACTATGGATGTCTGTCCAACTCTGAGATTGTCTGTCAGGCGTTCTAAGGAAAGAAAATTTTAAAGACGTCACACAAATATGCAGTTTGAGATTTCTCATTAGACAAAAAAAATTGTAATTGCTTTGCCATTTGAACCACAACCCCATACAAGAAATGGGTGTGAGGAGACCGTTTCTGTGCCTAGCCTACCGCCAGCCCTCCTATTTGTTTGTGGCCTTTGCTAAAGGAAGTGCATCGATGGCTCTTACTTCCCAGCCACAGCTGCATAAAGAGGCATGAACTTCTGCCTCAAGCCAGAAACCTATTCGATGATCAATACATTTTTGCTAAGAATTTGGAATATGAGACACGGAAACCAAAGACAGTCCTTGGTAAGTGACGGAACTAGAGGGTCACACACGCAGGTTGGTTGGAGATGACACCGTATTTTGGTGGTGAGAAGTGGGAAGTAAAATGAGTGAATAAAACAGATTTATTCAAAAAAGTTTAGATTTGACACCCATGACCAGAACTTGAATCTTGCAGGGGGGAAAAAAAAAGGTTTGTGTTAAACACTATAGCCCCAAAGTCTTCCCCACTTCTCTACTGAAATAATCGTAGAATATGATTCCCCTCCCCCATAATTTAAGGTTTCTTAGGAATGTAACAAATTGCTGTAACAGAGAGAAGTCACGAATAATGAATGAAAGCAAGGATACGTCTACAGCTCCTATAGACATAGAAAGGACAATGACATTTGAATTACTGTTTAAGTAGAATGCAAAATGGTACACCCAGTCTAGAAAATAGTTTGGCAGTTTCTTATAAAGTTAAACATACATGTACTTTAGGACCCAGTAATCACACTCCTGTGTGTTCATCCTAGAAAAATGACAACTATGTCCACACAAAAACCTATAAATAAATGTTTGTCATAGAGGCTTGGTAATTACCAAAAACTGGAAACAACCCAAGTGTCCATCAGGTAAATGGATAAATGAAATGTGGTACATCCATAAAATGGAACATTAATTACCCATTAAAAAGGACCAAACTCTTGATACACCCAGGGATGACCCCCTTACTTGCCTTTGGATGGACTCAAAGGCATTATACTCAGTGCAAAAAGCTAATCTCAAAAGGTTATATACTGTATGATTCTATTTATTGAACATTCTCAAAGTGACAAAATTGAAGTAGAGGACAGATCAGTGATTGACAGGGATTGGGACTGGGTGGATGGTGTGACCACAAAGGTGGTGGTGACAGGAGGGAGCCGCTTCGTGGTGATGAGAGTTCTATATCCTGGGTTGGGACTGGGTGGACGGTGTGACCACAAAGGTGGTGACAGGACAGAGCCGCTTCGTGGTGATGAGAGTTCTATATCCTGGCTGTGGTGCTGACTACAGGAATTTGTGTGACACTGTCATATGACCACACACACACAGGCACACACTAGGGTGCATGTAGAAGCTGGTGAAATCCGAAGTCTCCAGCTGAGCCTGGTGATGGCTCCACATCGTTCCCCTTTTGAAAATGGGTCATGCTTATGTGAGATGTCGCCACAGGGAAGTTGGACAGACGGCACACAGGAGCACTCGGTACCATTTGTACAACTCCTTGTGAGTTAATGTATTTCAAATTGGAAAGTATTTTTGAAAAAATGGTTCGTACACATAGGGCATATTGCATGTTGGTGCTCCAAATAAAAGCTAAAGTCATGAGATTCTTCTTCAGGCAAGATGGTCTATTTTAGAATCCCTAATTTTCTTCAATCTCTAATATTCCTTTTGTGGTGGAGTGATGAACCTTGCACACTTAAGGAGTCCTTGTGAGCAGAGGGCTGGAGAAAGCCCGGGCCAGAACCCTCGCACACCGTTCCAGGCTGTGGTGTAACCGCGTCTGACCCCGCTGTGCTGCCTCCCATCCATGAACAGGAGCAGACTCGACTCCACGCACTGCACAGGGCCCCTCCTGCAGACCAGGCCCGCTGCTGGGAGCCGGAGGGTCCAGGTGTCAGCCCGGGTCTTGCCAGGTAGTGGCCACTTCAGGCAGGTGCTAATCTCTGAGCGCCAGTCCCCTGGTGTGAGAACAGCTCAGCCACAGGAAGTTCTCCTGTGGCCTGGGCAGCCAGACGCAGTGGCTTCAAGGGAACAGTGTTGTCTCTAGATCTTTCTGAGGCCTGGTCAGGGGCCTCAGTGGGGCGTGATGCCTGTCCTCCTCCTCATTTTAGACAAACGGCATTTTGCCCTTTTTCTTTTTTAAAATAATTGCTTTGGGCTTGCTTATCGCTTCTTTTGCAATCACTGTAAAGTTTTTGGAGCCACTGGTACCCCAGCCCATGCACACCACCCCATTCAGAGCTCCTGGCTGGTGTTATGGATCAGGAGGAAAGGACCTCAGAGCAGCTCCTGGGGGGAAACATCAGAAATTCCCTATTCCGGCCTCTTTTCATTAGGCCTATACCATTTATCATGGTCACAACTGTGAAGCTTCTGGATGCATCCACTCCCTTGACTTGGGCATCACTGCTGCACGGGGACCAGTCAGGCGCCCAAGACTCTGTCAGAGGACGCTCCGAATCCTATCCCCCAGGACCTCATGGAGGCTGGGCCTGTCAACAGTCCTGGGGACAATGACAATATACAGGGAACTGCTTCGTAAATGGTCAGTTCATAAAATATGAAAGGGAGTCAAGTTTTTTTAGCTGTGTAGTATTTTTAGAAATACAACACTTGGTGGAGAGCATTTATTTGGAGGACTTCCTCCCTCAGAGCCCACACCTCCTATTTGTCAGCATTACACACACGCAGATATTCAAATACACGTTGTTACGTGTATAAACACAATGTATAACGTATATATCATGCTGCCCCTGCTTCTCTCTCTCTGTCAGAGGCAGGATTTCTCAGAATTGCCGGATGTTTAAATCCTGCCACGGTCAGCTTCTCCACGTCACTGTCTGAGAAGGGCTCTTGTCTGCTCTTTCTTGTTCTATAAACCTCATATGGTCTCTTCAGCATTCTGGGCCTCACCTCAAGTTGTAAACTGGGGAGTGTGCGCTGGGAGGTGGGGCAGAGAAGGAACAGGTATTTGCTCAGAGTGAAAAGGCACTGGAAGGATGGCCAGGCCGCTGCCCGGCACGCTCCCTTTCCGCTCTCCTCTTGCCTCTGCTGAGAGCGTGGATTTGACGCTGCACCTTCGGGTCGCTGTCCAGGGGCCCGGTGCTTAAAGCGCCGCCCCAGACGCTGCGTGCCGACTACAGCAAACGTGACCCTGCTCTCTCTCCTGCGGACTTTCAGGAATGCAGCAAAGTTCAGCTCTCAGCAGGAGTGCTGGAGGGCTGCCAGCACCCTTACTGAATGAAATTCCTTGTCACCAGCTGATCAGATCAGCCTCCTATCAGGATTCAAGAAAGGATCTGTCAATATCTGAACGTTCGCTTTCATATGTCCAAAGTGTTCAAGACATTATGGTGTGAAAACTTGTTCTACATGTTGAAATTATGTCAGTTGAAGTATAAAGGTTACTTTATTGCATATATAAAATATCATTTTATATAACTGTGAAAGTTGTTAAGTGTTCTGAAATAAAACCATTAAGATCTGTCAGTAGTTAATCAAGTGGGGAAGCGGGCTGACAATTAGCATCAAGAATCGTGATGACCTTAAGAACAGCACAGGCTTTGTGAACTGACAGATATTTAAAAAAAAAAAAAATGTTAAGAGCACAGTAAGAGATTTATTTCATAATTCTACCTGGAAACAACCCGAGTGCCCTTCCACTGGTGAACTGGTAAATCACAGGATAGAATATTATTTAGAAATAAGAAGAACTGGCTACTGATGAATATACCATAGAATGGATGACTCTCTCATACATTATGCCAAATCAAAGAGGCCATACACCATCTAATTACATTGATACGGCATTCTGGAAGAGACGAGACCACCTGAACAGGAAGCAGTTTCGTGGTTGCCAGGGGCCCTTCTAGGGGCACGAGGGAGCGTTCTGGGGTGATGGAAATGTTCTGTGTCCTGACTCTACAGTTACGTGACTCTGTGTGTTTACAAAAATTCATAAAACTGTGTGACCTAAGGGTGACTTTTACTGTACGTAAATTACACCTTAATAAACCTGACTCCCCAAAAAAGGACTTGCACCATAATTCTAATATTTGTAAAACTGTTTGTTACACTAGCTTCATAATAGTAAACAAAAAATCCTTTAAGAACTGTATGAATTTTATTTGATTCCATGTAGGCTATGAGTCTTAAGGAAAAACACATTCCTGTTTGAGCACTGTTTCATATCTTGGAGGACAGTGAATTAAAACAATGTCCACTTTGCCAAATCAACATTTTATGAGGCGGAAAAAAAAAAACAAACCTTCAAAATCATGTACAATATCCACAATAGTTCATTTTTGAGGGAGACAAACAACAAAGTGAGTATGAAGAAGAGAAAAAACTGTTAGGGAAAAATTAGGTATGTCTCCAAAATCTCGCCCTTCGCTGGCCTCAGTGAGTTAGGACTGCAGGAGGAATCCGGCAGAAGGCAGTGCTGAGAAAGTACTGTCGGAGTTTAAAAAATTACCTAATACAAACTAATAGCATGATAACAACTGATTTTTAAAATAAAAGTTTCAGATTTGCCATCGCATTTCCTCAGTTCTTCCCCAATCGGCCCCGCTGAGTGCTCGTTTATAACGCTCGGCCATTCTGCCGCAGCCGTTCAGGGGCCTGTGGGGGTGGGCGGGGGGCGGGGTGGCCGTCTTACCTTGTATCAGAGGGAGGTAAAGGTGGTACTGATCCAGTTCGCCACTGAAGACGGCGAACGCCTGGCGCTTGAGCAGCATGGCTTTCTGCTCAAAGCTCGAGAACAGTTTGAGAGAGCTGCTCGGCATGTCTAGAACGAACGCAGAAAACACGCTCCATTCAGTGAGGAAACGACACTTGGAGATAAGGCACGGGGCAGTCACGCTGCTGGAATGCCTGTGTCCCTGGGGAAAAACCGTGATCTTGACCACGTAAGGGCATGGGGTTATTATCTGCATATTTACTGGTAAAAATACTTATTCCTTTAAAGATACTGAACGACAGGGTATTAGAAGAGGATCTGAGGTACAGTAATGCACTCTTAAAATCATAGTAAACTTATCATGACCTTCCAAAGTACCTCCCCACTACCGAGCACTAGAGAAGGTGGGTAAGCATTCTCGTCACTATGTTGGAACTGGAAGGCCTCATTCGTTTAGTCCTGATACATCGTGCATGTCACATTACAGTCTGCAGCTTAGGTGGCACCACAAGGGTTTGAGCGGGGTTCTGAAACACGTGGCCAGAGCTGATGATGACGGCGCCGGTCCCTTAAAGTGTGACCCACGTGCTAGTACCAGAACTTACTCATTAAATCTTTAAACATTGTTTTCTCATGAGTCAGAAGATGGTCAATAATGGACTTCCAACTGGATAATAAAAAAAGCAAAATTAATTAAGTATGCAAAGGATGACAATGATTAAAAGTATCAAGGACACTCCCTTTTAGTATCTATTAAAAATGACTCTCTGAAAAGCAGTTAGTGGAACAAATAGTTTCTGTGTAAGGGAAAGCTAGGCAAAAGCTTTTCATTTATAACCGTAACACAGAGGATGAATAATAGATTGAGCAATATCGAGAATAATGAATAATTCCTAGCTTACTGTAAAAGAAACATCAATTGCCAGGGTACTCTGGCTTTTCCAAGGGTTGCCCTTAATTACATTTATACAGGATGATAACCATGCATTTGTGATGGTGGAAAGAAGTGGGGAGCAGTGAAGATGAAAACCACAACTTTCAGATGGGCTCCCCCAAAAGGGCAACAGAATTGTACGGGGGAAGCCCCAGAGCTCCGTGGTGGCAGGGCAGAGCTTCAGGCCACACGAGAATACTGACCAGCCTCCATCCTCTACCTCTGCCATAAATAAAGACATGTTCGGCCAGGCCAGGGGAAGGTCCTGTTGACCTCCACGAAAGTTCACCTCGCAGCTTTGCAGCTGGATCTCAATGGATCTCGGCTGCTAGCGCAGTGCCTGGCTGGCTGCAAAGTCTCAGCAAAAAAGTCGTGAGTGTAAGCTGAGACGTGGGCTAAGGACGATGCAGTGTCCCCAGCGGGCTCTGTCATCTTAGTGCTGGTCAAATACTCTGTGATGACGAGATAAAGCCGCACTAGACCAAGTTCCGCTGGAAGCCCGTACTGAGCTCTTTAGGAATAACGTTAATTGAAATTCTTTTGATATAAAAAAGCACCTTCGTATTTTTACAAGACTGACATTCTTTCCCAGGAAGACAGAGTTAACATGCAAGCCTATGACAGTGACGTCCTATGACTCGGGTTGACGCTAACTCTACTCCCATTTCAGGTTTGGGGATTAACCGAGTTAAGACGAAACCCTTTTTCCACGTGAAGGTCAGGGCGCGTTTTACCGGGACGGCGTATCTTACTGCGCACACGAAGCGTCCATCTGAAAGAACGCAGGGTCCAAGAATAATTCCAGGACTTCCTTCTTCCACGCTCGTTTCGTGTAGGCATACCCGCTCAGGGAGCTCAGCAGCTGAGCGCCAGCCCGGAAGCTGGGCGCGTTGTAGGCGCTAAGCGGGGGTGGGAGGAGGACAGGGTCAAGGTCAGAGACTGCCCAAGGAAAACCACGTGACGCACCTCCCGTGACCTACTTTCTTGCGTGTGGGTGCGTCCCACAGAGGCAACGTTACCTGTGATTGCGTAAGTACGGGAAAACGTAATAGAGCAAACGGGAGATCAGCGGCACAGCTTTCTCCTTCTCGTCGCTTCGATACACCATGTCCAGGAGAGACGCCAGAACCTAAAAGAACGGGACCGAAAAAAAACAGCAATCTTCTGAAGCAAGCGACAGTGAGAAATGTGGTCCTGAAGTTCCATGTAACCCAACAAGCAAGCTCCAGGTGCGGCCCGCGGCCGGGATGTCCCTGGATGGCCCCCACTTCCGTGGGACGATGAGCCAGGCGTGGCTTACCTCTGCCAGGAGAGACAGGGCTTGCACGCTGTACACGGAAGGGGCAGACGCGGACACCATCGTCGAGGTGGCGGCGGCGGCAGCATCTGCTAACAAGAGAGCCATCTGTGTGTTACTCCTGATGGATACGTCACCATTTACTGCCCTCACTGACGTGCGTCACGATCTCCCACCTTTCATGCTGACGGTATATAAATATAACCTAGGTGGTGTTCTCTGTTAACATGCACAGTATCAGCAACTAACGATCTGGAAGTTTTCATCGACATTAGCCCTGACTCTGCTTTCCTCTCATTTCTATGCAGTATCAGCAACTAACGATCTGGACGTTTTCATCAAATACATTAGCCCTGACTCTGCTTTCCTCTCATTTCTATTCTCGTCATAACTCTTGGAACCTCAGTGTCCCCTTGGGTGATCCATCGAACGTCCCAGCCTCTGAGCCCCCGACCCTTTCTCTTCCAATAATCGTTTACTCGGCTCCAGCTCAGCCATCCACTGCCACCACCACTCAGTTGGCCTCAGCAATTTCCAAAACCTCCATTTCCAGCATCCTGGTCTGACACAGCTCATCCTTCCTGCTCACAACTCCTGGAATCCCGCTCTGGCAATTTCCGGAATCCCTGTGCGGGCCCCCAATCCCTGGAGCCCACCACCTTCACTACCCATCACTTCGCTCCCCGCTCCCCACCACCTACTTGCCGTGGTCTATCCGCGACCTTGCAAACACCCTGAACTCTTGCTTCTCTCTTCCTCTGAAGTTCTTACCTAGAGAAATCAACGCTGGCTAAACCCCGTGACCTGCCTACGTAGGTCTGTGTAGCTAAATGCCCTGGAGAAAACCAAACCACTGGGAAACTGATCCCGCTTTATTTCATGATCATGAACCCTGCAGACACCGGATGCTACCAGATAATCCCACCGCACATTCCTTAGCGGTGGAGGCTTGCTCACACTGCCCCTCCCTTCTCAACTAGTAACCTCTGCATATTTCATTGACAAAATCAGTGCAATCAAATGGGAACCCCCTCGGTCTGGCCACTATGAGTCATTAACCTCTGTGTCCTCTGCCTTGTCTCCTATTGTAGGACAGGCATCCCCAGCTCCGAGCAAAGAACAGTGCTTCTACTCGTGATAGCAGTCCCAGCCCCATGGCCATCAAGGGCTTCGCTCTCTAATGATCCTCTCTCCCTCTGGTGTGAACGTCTGGTCTGCTGCAGTTTAATCACCACGCGGCCAAGCTCTGACACACCACAGCTATTAAAAATAAGTCCAAAACCAGTCAAAGACATTCTTTGGTCCTTAGTTCCACTTAGTTACTGCCCTACTGACCACTAAGCTTCAAAGAGTTATCTGCATGCACTGTCTCCTCTTCCTCTGCCACCCTCTCCTCCACCTACTCCAATCTACTGATGATCCAAGCCGCCCACTCCCAATGGCTTCTGCGCTGTCAGATAAGGACAGTGGGTCTCTGTCCTAATGTGATTCTACTCCACTGTGCTCCTCCTCCCTCCTTCTTGAACCACTCCAGTCTCTTAGTTTGCAGGACTCTGTGTTCTCGGTTTTTCTTCTAGCCCAGTGAACATTTAATTGTTTTTTTCTGGCTCCTGTTCTTTTCCAGACAACTCAGATTTAATCATGCAAAACCAAGCTCAAATGCACTGTCCAAAATGTTCTTGCTTCGGCCTGTTCCACTTTAATAAATTGCTTAAGCCAAAAACCTAAGTCATCCCTGATTGCCCTTTTTTTAACCACCACATCCAAATCCATCTCCACTTTAATAAATTGCTTAAGCCGATTGCCCTTTTTTTAACCACCACATCCAAATCCATCAGCAAGTTCTGTTGACTCTGCATTTCAGTCAGTCCACTTTTCCCTACTGCCCCTGGCCTCCAAGCCAACATCCTCTCTTGCCTGAAGCACTGTGAAATCCTTTTAACTGGATTTCCAGTTTCTGTTCTCATTCAGTACAGCCCACATAGCTCATGGCAGCCAAGGTGATGTTTCCTACAGACGGAAGAAGACACTGTCACTGCTCTACACACTTTCATGGCCTCCTGCAGCAAATGGGGTGAAATCCACACTCGTAGCCATGCTCTGTATCGAACCTGCCAACCGCCGACCCCCGCGGCCCTCCCTGACATCTTCAACTGGTCACGAAGCTCTCGCCACATCCGTCTTCAGGTCTGAGCCCACTGCCACCTCAAGGACTTGCCATGCCATCCGGGCAGTGCCTTCCCAGGTCTTTGCACACCTGCCCCTTATCTTTCTTTGGGACACGTCCTATAACAGCTAAAGTGGCCCCTGCCCCACTCCCGGTCACTATTTATAACATTATCTCATAGTACTAAAAGCCATCTGAAATTCTCTTGGTAATTTACTTTTTTTTGGCCCTTAAAACAACTTTTATTCAAAGCACTTTTAGATTTTCAGGTGTGAAAAGGAACCTTTGTTAATTTAGTTTTTTGTGGTCTTCTTCTCTGCCCCATGAGAGCAGAGGCCCTGCTCATTTCGGCGGCCGCTGTGGCGCTGATACGCAGCGGTGTGTGGCACACACCAGACACATTTGCACGGAGGAAACTCTGCACCCGCTGCACGCATTAAAAACTAAGTGGAGGAAAATGCACCACTTTGAAGCCTCATTCTATACCATACTTTAAAGGCCAATCATTTGTTCAAGACTGAAACAAAATAGTTGTGATCTAAACACTCAGGTTTTTGGTAGTCTGTAATTTACTAATTAAGTCTTACTAAGAAGCTCAAAAATCATCTCAAGCTTTAGAATGCTATGATTTCTTTTTAAAAATCATGTAATTACAGTATTATCTTGAGGTTAAATTTAACGATTGCACAAAAGGCCCAATAACACTCGACATAGCTGGCACAGCTGCATTGGTGGTGAAGCAGATCGATCTGTTTATTAGTACGCAGGACGGGTATAACTGAGGGTGAATTAGCCAAGTAAAGGTGAGAGCTCTTTTTCTAGAACCATTACTAAAACCATAACCGCAGCCTGTGAAAGCATAATTGCTAGTTTCTATTAGCCAGTGATAGTATACAGTTATAGCATCCTCGCCCTAAAGTATAATTATTTCTCTTAGGCAAACCACAAAACCAGCTGTCAAACAAATATGGCAAACGAGTAATGGAGGTGGTACCATAGCTGGTCCAGCACACACACACCATCCTTCCAGGTGGGGGCTCATTTCCTGTGCCTCCAGTGCACCCCCAGGTCAGCCACGCGGCCCAAGAGGAGCCAACCAGGATCTCTGCACGAGATGTGATTACCCTCATCTGAGCACCTGGAGTCTGCCATGCCTAAACCACATACTGATGCCTGGGCTTTTTACTTACGAAAGCCAAAAAGGTTCTGCGTTGCTTCTGTCAGTCTAAACGTGCATTTCTGCTACTCGCAACAGAAAAGAGCCCTAACTTCTCAACACTTCTTCCCCAGTGTGTTAAAAATCACGAGTCCGGCTTTGTTTCTGCTGATGTAACTATTGCCAATGATAATGATAAAGGTAATAAAACATGACAGCAGTTTTTGAACATTTTAAACACTTGTGAAGGGGACTGTGCTATCGAGAACTTAAATGTATTTTTTTGCCCTGTGTTAAGAAAACTGAGACAAATTCGATTTCCTCATCCAGTGATGAACAATATTGGGACTGGGTGTGTCTTCCTGTCCTGGTGTTAAATGACATTGAGCAAACATAGTTACTTGCTCCAAGATATACTTAATCCTGAAAGAAAGATGGTAAACCAACTAGAATTGTCACATATCACAATGAGCAGCGTGTGCCCATCAAGACCCACCCTGGACCACTGACTCATGCTGTACCCACCCATCCAAAGGCATCGTAACACTAACTCTGCGAATCCCAACCAGTTCTCTGCTTTGAAAGACCTGCCACGAAAGGCTCAGCCAAGGCCCTACAACCCTACAAATATCCCCTCCAAACTCCCCTTGCTGAGACACTCCTGTGACCGCCAAGTGTCTCCCTCACCACAGTAGTTCTCCGAGCCTAAGATCTGCTTGACTGACGGACCTGTGTGGTGGTCTTTAGGGCCCCGGCCATTGACAATCTTCATTTGCACTTAATTGAGACTCTTCAAGAGTATCTGGCTGATCGGGGTCCTTGGAGTAGATGGATGAATCTCCTTTGCAAGCCTCCAGGCCATCTTTTAGGAAGCTATCACCAGTAGAGAGGCGGGGGTGTGCCTGGTTTACACGACCTCTTATTATAAAAGCCCCTCATCCAGGGCAATGACACACAAGGATCGCTGGGAGGTGAGGGTGTGTCGGCCAGAGATGGAACACACAACGCAGACTGCCTGAGCCGCTTGTCGCTTTACTAAGGTTTGCTCCCACGGTTCCTCATACCTTTTCCTATTTTTTATCCCCTACAGATTTTTATTGCTGAATCCACGCAAATTATCTTGGGAGTTACTCTCTTGGACCCTCATCTCTGCTCATGAGGGTTAACATGGTAGCCCGTTACTTGGGACACTCGTAGTGGAATCCTGTTTCTTATACATGTGACATACTGTAAGAAGTGAAAACAGTTTCCTTTTAAGGAAAAACTCGACCCACTAGCTGGCAGCAGGCACTATTTTCTGGCCCTTCTACACCTACCGTACAAATCTTCCTCGGCATCGGATTCTTCCAGAGAGATCTGAGGCTGGGCCTTCACTTCTAGGTTTCGGCTGAGCCAGCTGGTTTGTTCCAAGGAAGAGCCGGCAATGTTCCCCACGGCTTCTAGGATTTTTTGAGTGACCTCCTGAGAGGAATCAGGAGAAAGAGGAAAGGAAGTTAATTACAGAAAAGAATCTCATGTGCCTAAAACAGCGCCATCCAATAAATACAATGCAAGCCACATGGGTAATATTAAATTTTCTAGGAGCCACATTAAAAGGCAGTAGAAAGGGAAAAGCTGGTAATGTTGAACCCAATATAGCCAAAATATTATCAAAGTGGAATCCATATAGAATTTATGAAATTTTGCATTCTTTTGTACTGTCTTTGAAATTGATGTGTATTTTGCACTTAACACATTCAACTCAGATGAGCCACAGTTAACTGCTCAACAGCCACGTGTGACTAGTGACTACTACATTGACAAACGCAGGTAAAACACAGAAACAGAAGTCATCGCTGCACATGGCATCTAGCAGATTAGCTTTCCGGTTTAATCTTTAGGATCATGGGTTCTTGCTAGAAATGCACCTTTCAATAATATAACAAGGAACAAAATTAAATTGATTTGCTGGAGGTGAAGTGAAGAGTCATTCGCATCAGGATTACAATCAGTGAAGAGTCTGTTCGAGTAGCTGGGACAGAGATGGGAACTCCGAGTAGGTTTCTCAAGCCAGTTTCACCACATGTCACCGGCTAAGAGGGGCTGTATGTCCCTGACATCTGGGAACTGGACAATCCTGACTTGCACTGTGAGCCCAACCGTGAGTGTGGGCGTGAAGCGAGAGCATGTCTGCCTGCCGAGTGGCAAGGAGGGCGGACGCAGCAGGAAAGATCCAGAAAAGGGGTTGAGGGCCTAGAGGAGCCCCCATGTCATGCGCAGAGTCGACAGGAAAGTGTAAGGTACCTTGAAACAGAAGGCAGGAGTTAGTGTCGGGGAGGCTGAGGCATCATGGAACAGAAGTGGGGGCCACTCGGACCGCCTACCAAATGGAGCAGAGGTGAGGTGCACCAGTTGCACCGGCTGAGGAATGCCTGAGGCCAAGGCTATGGGGTGGGGGACACAGGACCGGCTCTGGGGAACAGGCCTCGTGGGGTTTGTCTAGGCAAGTGGTACCCAAACACTGGCTGTGGTGCCTGCCCCTTACGGTGCTTCCTTCTCTACAAGGTGAGGTCCAAAGAGTCCCCTGGATGCTCTAATTATGCTTCACGATGCTTTATACAGAACCCCCGTGGTTTGGAACTGGGAGCTGGACGGACTTTTCACAAGTGCCGAGGGGCCTAACAGGAGCAGGAGTGGCGTCGAAGCTGTAACACGTGCATCCTGCTTAAACCGGGACGTTACCTCCAAACCCTGCAATCAATGACTCTGCTGGCTGTGAAATAGCGATTTCTAACTCCACCATTACTTCTATTTACATTTGGCATTCTACTCGAAGGAGATTTTCCTTCTCCTCTGGGTAACTTTTACTTTTAATTTTCAGTATTTTTAAAATTTCCTATGAGTTTGTATGCATTGCTTTAATAAGGGGGTAAGGGTTTAAGGAAAGACATCCACATATAAAGTTATTATCGCAAGGGGCAGCTCCACAGCCACCTGCGCACGGTGGGAGGGAGAGCGCGGCTTGTCGACTTCAGCGGATGCTCGAGCTGAGCGCAAGAACGTTCCTCGGGAGACCATCGAGCCCTCTGCAGACGGTAACAGAGGACATGAGGCCTGAGGACCAGCGCGAACTGAAGATCCGGCTCTTCCCAGCATTTACTATCCACAGCGACACCCTCTAAAGACGGACGCCACCCCGGGACAGTAACACTCTGCTCCAGTTTTGCTCATACAGACCTGCAGGTCCTTTTGATCCTTCTTGCTTTCCAGGTTGGGTGTTCTTGTTACAAAGTCATTCAGCATGCTGTTGAGAGACAACCCGGTTCAGACTAAGAATGCTGTCGACATAGAACACGTGCCAGCAGAAAACCACGATGATGTAAACGCTGCAACACGGTACCTGAGGAGCAGGAAGTATCCGGGCGGAGCTAGATTCAGCTGCACAGATTCCTTCAGCATGCCCAGCAAGGAAGGGAAGTTCTCCTGCAAGGCCGCTGCTGGGAGCCTGCTTTCCAAAAACAGAGAGAGTTGGCATTGAGCAATATCGGTGACGTGGCTTTTGTACTCTCTGTTGTATTTTCATGTGGAGGTTGCTGGTTCCATCTCTGCTCCTCGGTGGGGATCTGAACAGGCAAGATGGCTGTAAAAATAACCACTGGCATCTGAACACCCGTCGTATTTGTATGACAACGGTCAGGGCTTTGTTTCATTTGAGATTTGCCCAAGAAAAGAGAAGGTTACAAATAGATCAAGAGAGGCATTTTCAAAGCATGCGCCGGTTCAGCGACTTAGATCTGATTGTCTAGTCAGGAGCAGTGAGTGAGATGCCATGGGTTCCAATTCCAGACTGAGTCACCACCAACACGACGGGCAGGCTAGACCCTCATCCACGGAGAGGTTCCTGGACGTCAAGTGCACCGGACACCTTAATAGTCACCCACCCAGACACAGCCCGTTTCCATTGTCCCTTCCTGAGATCTTTTCCCTCACTTGCCCGGTGGAGGCACAGAGCCCAGACGCCCCAGAAAGAGACCTTCGTGAGGGCACGGCTCACTCCGTATCTCCAGAGGCCTGCTGCACAGTGGGCATTTCATAAATAAATAACTGAAAAGTACTGGGGTCTAGGATCAGGCCAAGACTGCTGGTACTTATGGTAAAAAATAAAAGATAGATAAAAAAGGGAAAAATACCCAACCATAAACAAGTCAAAAAACAAAACTTTTATTTATAAGCACATTTTAGAACCAGACAATTGGCAAACAGAAGGAAGATGGCTTATCTGAGACTGAGTGGCTTATTCTTTTTTTTGATTACAACATACACAAGCTAAACTTTGGTATTCTGGCAAGAACCTGGAGTTTGGAGACCTGAAATCCCGCCGCTGACAGGTCAGATGTTCCGTTTCCTCCTCCATAAAACTAAAAGCCTTAAACTAGAGGATCGTCTTTGATCACTTGGGCCTGTCTAGATCTAATATTCAGCTTCTCCGATATCATTGGTAACAAGGAGTCACCCACCCGAAGGTCACAAAGTGACAAGTCAGCGGTCACCCACCAGGAAGATGACCTTGAGCAGCTCTCAGGTCAAGCCTCATGGAGAGTGAAGAGGATTCAGGATTGCAGCCACAAAGCGAGGCCGCATGGCACAGTGGCTGCAGGTCAGCCATGGCCAGATGGCCCCAGGTTCAAGTCCTGGTCCCTGACTTACTCCTGAGTGATCTCGGCAGCGCCTGCTCTGCAAAAGGAGGATAAAAATCTAACCTGCAGCTGCTCTGAAAGCTTAGATGTCACTTAGGCCACTATAACAGAAGCTCACTCACATTACCATACACATTAGCTGTCACGAGGAGATGTGACAGCTCATCCAACTCCAGGAGGAAATAAAAACAATGGTGTTTGTGGGTGAAGGGTCCCTGGCTGGTCTGAACTCAACCCCAGACCCGGGGCTCCTGGAACTACAACCCTTGATTTACCTTCCTGCGACCACAGGACATGGAGAGTGGAAATGATTGTGGACTGTGAACTGCTAACCCAGGAGCCTGTGCCTGCCTGTCAGATTCACTTCCTGTGAAACTCCTGACAGATACGTGAAGAGGCCAGGGCCTCCTCAGGTGGGGTGCATGCCCCCTTCACCCCCACTGCTGCAGCCAAGAACATTCCACACATGGGGGGGCCTGGGAGCTGCACCTGGAAAGTGCCACTGTCAGACCTGAATGAGACCCTGTCAAAGTTCCCTTCCATCCGTGGAAAAATGCCTGAGGAATCTGTTTTTAAACCCCCTGTGGCTGAGATGGCTGAATACGGAGATGAAGCTCGGTAAACCCAAGCGGAAGCCACCCAGCAGAACACCTGGGAAAGCAGAGAGGACAAGACCAAAAATAATCATTCCTCCTTTTTCTAAAACAAGTCTTGAATACTTTCCAATTTTTTTTTTGTATCAATTTAACACAAACTGTTTCTTTGAAAGTTTACCTCACTTAAAGCTTTGCTGATATAAAGTGTGCAATTTACAGCACACGGATTTTAAAATGACGTCTCTGGAGAAGGATAGTAAGATCATCAGGGCACTCCCATACCTCGGGAGGAAAGCAGGACATCATTAAGATATTTTCGTCAGTAGTCAAGACATACAATCAAAGTTAGCATTTAGAATCATCGCAATAACATCTATAATTGTGAAATGTTTTTGAGGGGGTCGTATTACCTTTGGATGAAAGCAAAGCAAAACTGTAACACGGGGATATCCACGAGGGGTGATTTCTGAAAATTAAAGCAAAACCAATTACTCCAAGTCAGTAAAAGAATTCAAATACAGAATGACACAGATTCTACAGCCTAACAAAGCAAAGATTTTTAGCAGAAGCGTCTTCAAATATAATAATAGACATGAAAGTGTCAACGGGAGAGTAACAAAGCAAATGTATCCTGTGAGGTCCCTAAGCATTAGCGCCCCTCTTGGCAGGCTTTTAGAGTGGTTCCATTTATGTTTACCTACTTCCCATTTAGGCTTTCAACAAACATTCAGGGAAAATTTGCCACTATAACCGAACCTCCCAAAACAAAAGTTGGGGGCCAATGTTGACCCTTATGAATGCCTTCGACCAACTATAGACAAGAGACAATTAAAAATTCGAATTCTTAGCTCAAGGAATCCCCTCAAACCCACCCCAAGCAATGTCCCTAAATCTCAAGCGGTCAGAATGACTTAGAAATTGGTTTCTTCCTTGCTTGTAAAAAGCCACTTGTACAAATTATAGAAGTTGAGCTAATGAACTGAACTAACCGCGAAACGTAATTTTACTATTTGTGCGGCCAAAAATCAGTCAGGCAGAAAAGATCTAAGTTGTTTTTTTTTTCTTTTCTTTTAGCCTGGGAGTAGAAGTTGAAGATTTTTGTAGAAATTCAAGTAATGTGAAGGAACAAAACTTGAAAGCACCTGCTCCATCTGTGTATAAACGCCGTCCAGAGCCTTCTCCTGAAAGCCATTCACTCACCTTGTGGTTCTACTTCCTTAAGGCCACTCGTGGGACCAATTGCCAGCATGGCAGCTCAGTCACCAACGCAAATCCATGCGGATTTGATGGCCTCTCCGTCCCTGCTCTGCTCTCCCAGGGTTAAATGACTTTTGTTTTTCCGTATAAGAGTGGAAGGCAACAAGACTACCAGACACTCGAGGGAGATGCAGGACAGACGACCGGCAAACGCCGTGAGGTTGGCCCTGTGCATCCTACATCAGCTCCTTAAACACTTGGGTGGTTCCCTCATCTGGCCTCACAGCGTTAACACTTAGGCTGTGCTATCGCCTTTTCCCAACTAGAACACGGGCTGACAGAGGGCAGGAACAGCCTCACTAGTCAGGGGTCCCCACCACTGCTGCGCAGAGTAGACTTTCAACAAACATGGAATGACAGGGACCAGGGCTCTGAGCATCACTGACGGGTTAGAAGCCCACGTAGGGCCAGGCCTTCCGGCACGGACATTTCTGTACGGGGTGTCCCTGGGCCACGGGCAGGTGGCCCTTTCCGAGGAGAAGCCCCAGATGGAGAATTCTACACCACGGCAGGCAGAGAGCTATCAGAAGTGCCAAAATCGTCTCGGTCAGTTTTCTCACTATGGGGTAAAAAAATGGCTGAAAACATTTGACTGCGAAGTTCGGCTTTTCTTCACCATTCTGAGTGTGATGACCTTAACACCTAAAAACTGTATTCCTTTTGTTGGTTATAAAAATTATTGTGGTAGTCTATGGCCATGCCACCCTGAACGCGCCCGATCCCGTCTGATCTCGGAAGCTAAGCAGGGTCGGGACTGGTTAGCACTTGGATAGGAGACCACCTAGGAAGACTGGGTGCTGCAGGCATTTAAAAAAAACCAAAAAACAGTTATCGTGGTAAATGTACATAAGATTTGCCATCTTAACCATCTTCAAGCGCACAGTTAGGTGACATTCAGCACGTTCACATGGCCGCAGTGCCAGCACCGCCATCCATCTCCAGGGCTTTTTCATCGTCCCACACTGAAACTCTGCACCCATTACACACTAGGACCCTCTCCCTCGCCCCCAGCCCCTGGCACCACCATTCTGCCTTCTGTTCTGTGGATCTGACCACTCTAGGCACCTCATGTAAGTGGGATCATATAACGCTTGTCCTTTTGAGACTGGCTTATTTCACCTAGCGTAATGTCTTCCAGGTTCATCCATGTTGTGTCGGAATCTCCTTTCCTTTCTAAGGATGAGAAATATCTCACTGTCTTGATGTACCACATTTTGTTCATTCATCCGCTGATGGACACTTGGGTTGTTTCTACCTTTGGCTATTGTGAATAAAGCTATTATGAACACTGATGTACAAATATCTGTTTCAGTAAAACTATATATGTATATATATGGTTTTTTTTTAATGTAATAATCACTTTGTCCATTCCATGAATTTTTATTTAGAGAATTATTCTTCAATTTTTCCTAAATGGATAATTTTAAATCACTTGATAGAAGACAATTATTTCAAGATTGAAATAAATCCTTGGCTTCTGTCAAATTAATTAATTGAGAATAAAACAGCTCCTACGTTTTCGCTGAAGAGGTCCGCTTTGGTCAAAACAGAAATCTCTAAGGGCATAAAGATGTTAAACCACAAAGTCTGTTCTGCTTCAAAACCATCGTGCATAACTGAAAAGCGTCTCTATGCGCACCACAGACCTGCTGGACGCTTTGCAGAAATGAACCCGGAAAACTACGGAAGCTCCATGGTTCAGTCACGACAGCCTTCAACATTCCCCGCGGCAGATCAAGTCTCCTCTTTCTCAGAACGTCTAGCATGAGTTACGTCCTCTGACCTGCATTTTCTTCCATAAACATTTATGCAAACTTTTAATTTGCCCTTTGACGAAGATGCTCTCCCTCACCGAACTCTAGTCAGGCCCCTCCGTGCTCTCGTCTTGACGAGGCCTTGACCTTGGCCTGGGCCTATAAGGACTGAAGCTTTTAGCACAAACCATGCTGTCCACCCTGCAACACTAAGAGACCTGAACAAACACCAGCCTGGTTTCCAGTAGCTCAAGGCCGTGTCCCTAGGATGATGACCCAGCCCTTAGAACACCGGCCTGAGAGAAAGCGCGAGGCTGCCAAAACGACTGGCCATTTGTCTGGCTTTGCTCATCTTTGACTTCTTTTTGGCTGCAAGTTCCTTCATGAAAGTGCCACTTCCTCTTTCTAGAGATTTTCGATTTGGCGCGCAGTAGGTACGTGATTAGAACCCGGGACTGGGCAGTGCGCTCTGCAGCAGGGACGTGAGGATGAAAGACGCTTCCTTCCCATCTCTCACCAGCACCGAAGCCTCTGGGGCACGTCTCAGGCCATCTCCCCAAAGCCCAGCAGAAATACCCCCGTTTCTGACCCCCCGAATCCCTAGTTGCTCTTGAGACCTGTCTCCCTCCCAAATGCAGTTGCTAAGACATGAGCTACGAGAATGACACGCCTTCATCTGGAGGTTCCCCGGGCTCCTGACCTCGTCCCCTCGGATCTGCGGTGGCCTCTTCACCACCTCCTTCACCAGGTGCAGCACCGTGTCTGCCTGCAGGGTGCTCAGCGCACAGATCAGGTCAACGAGGGTCAGCTGTGACGCACTTGCCGCCGGGACAATCTGCCAGGAACAAAGGAATTCCTTTAAAGCTTGCAGACAAAAGGGGTCAGATATGTGGTGTCAGAAAGAAATCTGACTGTGGGAGGTGAACACACAGTGTAAATATAGATAGGCCTTAGCGCTAAAAGGTACAGCTGAAACTTAGCAGATTTCATTAACCAGTGTCACCATAACTTTTTTTTTTTTAATTTTCAAAAAAAAAAAAAAAAAAGCTTACAGACAGAAAACGACAATGAGAAGGATGCACAGAAAGTACTCTGTAATACTTGCCCCTGGAGAGATTTTATTTTAAAAAATGATTTAAAAATTTTTCAATTACAGGTGGCATACAGTATTAGTTTCAGCTGTACAACATGGTGATCAGACATTTATATACCTTACGAAGTGATCACCCCGATAAATCTAGTACCCACCTGACATCACACATAGTTACTGCAACAGACTGTATTCCTTATACTGTGCTTTACATGCCCGCGAACATTTTGTAGCTGCCAGTTTGTGCTTGTTCATCCCTTCCCCTTTTCCCCCGCCCCCACCCGCCTCCCATCTGGCAGCCATCAATTTGTTCCTGTATCTGTAACTTCATTTTTTGTTCATTTATTTTGTTCTTTAGATTCTACATATAGATGAAATCATGTTACATTTGTCTTTTTCTGTCTTCACATACTCTACTCAGCACACCATTCTAGGTCCACCCGTGTTGTAGAAAAAGATTTGTTTGAATCTTTTACACAGATGCTGAAACGAACACTGGGTAAAGGACTTCACTGGTGGAAACAGTGAGCTAAGCCTTTAATCACGACAACACAGTCAGTGTCTGATGCCGATCAGGACTGAGAGGTACAGTTGGTGACGGGCAGTACAACATGAGCATGTTCAGGCTTATGAACCGTTTTAGAAACAGATATACTGAATTTGAAGGAAACAGGCTGGCATCAAGAGATGGCCCCCATGGTACGAGGACAGTAAGAAAAGCAGATAAATCAGGTTCACATTAGCTCGCCCTGACAGGAAGCCCCGGTGTGGGATGCAGATTTTGAGGACAGAAGTCCGCATAACATGGTCACGTGCACTTGAATTGTCAGGTGTATCGTCAGGGAAAGACCCCGCGTGTGCTGAGCAGGGTGGCCTGTGCCGCTGACCGCTCACGCCTCCTCAGGAAACAGAAACCCCCATTGGGCACCGAGATTGTGTCCGGTGGGTGGGAGAGACCCTCTGAGGGCGGTACGAGGTAGGAGCCTGGATGGTCAAGAGGAGGAACCAAGTCCCTGGACAACAACATCGTGATGGACCAGTCAGTGGATAAGGAATGGACGGAACGCAAACAAGTTTGAGCACAGGAATGTGATGACTTAAACTTTCTTTACCCTCATGGACAAGTGCTATTTCTATAAATTAAAAAACCCTAACATAAACTATGAACTTTGGGTGATAATGATGTGTCATGGGGGGCGCTGGTGGTGGTGGGTGGGGGGGCCGAGGGGCGCTGGTGGCGGGGGAGGCTGTGCACGTGAGGAGAGTGCAATGGGAACTCTCTGTACCTTCCTCTCGTTTTGTCGTGAACCTAAAAAAGTGAAGTCTTTAAAAAAGATGGTTTAAAAAAATTAAAGCCATAAGATGATATCACGACCTTCACAGGTAGGATAACGAACAATTCCTTAAGTTAGGAGGTAGGTTCATGGTGTTTAATTCTCTGAACTGTACGTGTTACACACACTCTTGTATACACACTACAGGTGTTAGAGGTAAAAGGTTGAACAGAAGTACTACATACTCACTCCGGAGAGATCAGAAAAACAGAAGCTGGGGTGGGCTCTCCTCCCCGCCCACCCTCCGTACAAATCTAGCTGTCCTGAGACACAGCTATAGTATCTCCTGCCTTCACAGTGGTGAAACGGCTTCGGTAGTTTCCCACGTCAGCCTCCAAGGTCACCTGTGATTACACACAACATTTTAGCATGTCTGTAGAGGAAGTTTAGCGTTACCTTCAGCTTACTGTGACGTTGAACTTTCTTTCTGCTCCATACGGCTGCGACGGCGGCTATTAACTGAACTCCCAGATGGGCTGTCAAGGGGTTCAAGAACTCTAAAATTTTTTGTCGTATCGTCTAAAAAATGGGGAGAAAAAAAGAGTTATTGCAGAGCAGTGTCAGGGCTGCCGTGTACTTGGCACCTGATACCGTCTACAAATGCTGGGAGCAGGGCCATGCGGTCAGTGTCCCCGGCACCGTGGGAAGAGCAGGGGTCGGGGTTCCTCCTGGGGGACCTGGATGTGCGGTGGAGACATGCACGGTGGGCAGACAGGCGCCGGCTGAGCCAACGGGAGGAGACTGGGAGCTGGGGCGCACCACCCTCGAGCAGCCATGAGCAGGGCTGGGGCTTTGCAGATAAGGGGCGACCGGCAGTGGGCCGGCGCTAGCCCACCCCAAGGTCCTCAGCCTCTGCCTGTCTCGACCAGCCCAGGAAAGGCTTGTAATCGCTAGAAAGATGCTGTCCGGTTTCCTGAAATAAGTACTAGTAACTACTATTATTGTTTAATCGATTCAGAATAAACGCAGAACAGTGCCCCAGACCCCACTCGCCCCCTCCCTTTCACTGAGTGTGGATTTTTCTCAGTTTCTGGAACTGCCGTGTTCCCTCCCCTGCGAACCCCGTGGGGCGCCAAGCCTTTCCTGCCACTGCCCTGGTCAGGTGCTCTCAGGGGTCTCTGCAGCCACTCTGCCTCAGAAAGGCCACCCCGCCCAGCCCTGGGTGGCATGCTGTTGGAGCGCCCTGCATCTCTCTGTAGCGCTGTCACCGTTCTGTGTAAATTATCTGTGTCTGCCACGAGGGCAGGGACTTCCCGGCTCATGATCAGGTCCTGGGACACATAGCGGGCATGCAGATGTTCACCAAACGCATGAGCTTACTGAACGCTTCCTAGCATGTTCCCTCTGCCTCTGCTCAGTGCGTTAGATGCAGGTGAGCATGGGATAGGGATGTCCCTTCCATGCCACCCCGGCCCCTGCTCTAGGGAGACTATCGACGTCCCTGCCCAAGGCCTTGGTCCTTTAGGGCGGGCTTAGAGTTAAGTGCTCAACAAATGCTCGCCATCATCAAAATGAGTCCTTCCATGAGCCTGTGAGGTAGGATACTGATGACAGACCCATTTTACGAATGAGAAAACTGAGGGTCAGAGGTTAAGTGTCTAAGGGTTTTCTTTATTCTTTTTTAGAGAAGACTTGAGCTTCAAGCAAGTTCCTGTGGAAGCTTGGAATATGGATTTCCCCTGACGGGCATCCATGGGACCAACAGAATATTCTGGAGGCCTGTGCACCACAGTACCTAAAAGCACTCTGACCTGGGCACCGGACTGCCTGGGTCTGATCCCACTGCTGCCACTTATCAGATGTGTGATTGCGGGCAAAGCACTCACTCTCTTTCTGCCCCAACGTCCTCATCTGTAACCTGGGAGTAACAGTATGACCTCGTAGGTGAGAACTAAATATGCCAATCAACAGAGAGGATTTTTATGGAGCTTCCAGCTGAGGACTCTGCAGCACAGGGAGGTTAATGAACTTGCCCGAGGTCCCGGGAACCGCTAAGCAGGGAGCTGAGCCCTGGGAGTCTGGCTCCCTGTGTTCTGAACCCCTCTACTCAGTTCGGCACCCGCGTAAGCCCTGAGGCTAACCTTGCCACCATGGGTGCTTAGCTGATGTGAGACACGGCTGCCACACACCCTACAGCAGAGACTGTGTCATGTGCCTAGATGCTTCCAAGGCAGAGACTGTTACAACTGAGGAGAACGAACCAGACATGTTGTTCTAGGTTGTGTGATTTGGATTTAATAAAAAAATTCAAAGACACCACATGTACAAGGTACCACTAACAGTGGAACAGAGATAAGCTGTTTTAGTAGAGGAGCTTGAGAGAAACAGGTACCCCATCTCAAACCCACAGAGACTTTATTTTCAGTTTAAAAAATAGGCACACTGTTGAATTATACACCTGAAACTTACTGCATTTCACCAACCAATGTCACCATAAAAAAAAAATTCTAATTAAAATTTAAAAAGGCAATAGGGAAATAATACAGGCTGAAAACTACCCACAAAGCCTTCTATTCCAAGAATAGAAAAATTTTTTGTTATCGACAAACTAGAGATTTCTACTTCGGACTTAGACATCTGAGTTTTATCGAGCCCATTAAGTTTATTTACGTGTATGTTCCCGTATGCATTTATTTTTGGTGAGAAAATACAAGACAAAGGAAAACACAAAACCATAGAGAATAATCTCTCACCTTGGTGGTTTTAAAGTAAACGGAAGAGGATCCCTTCGTGGCCCCGAGGAGGTCCACGGGCCTCTTCTGCATCTCCTCCTTCTTGAGAACATTCCAGAGAAGGGCCATGGTGTTCACGATGCGAGGCAGCTCTTCCAGAATGGCATTCTTGGCATTTTTCAAATTGCTGGGGTCGCTTACGGCAGTGGTCTGAAAATGAAAAGGCGTGAGACCCGGCTGCATCAGTGGCAGAGGTTCTCCGTGAGGAGAACGGTGCTGGCGGGCTGAAGTCTGGGCCGCGGCCTCCTCCGAGCGAGTCCCGTGTGCGGGGGTCTGGAAGCAGCATGCTGCCCTGGGCATCTGACCCATGGACTTCTTTCAAAAAGGGACAGCTGCGAGTCTGAGATTTCCGCATTACAAACGCAATCATTGGACCAAGCATTAACTGCATTCTCAAATTCCATCCCAGATAGAGTGGAGCACCTAACAGCTCAAATGTCTCCCGACACAGAGTTCAAGCACATAGGGGGAAAAAATGAACATCAGCTTAAAAATCAAGCAAATGGCTTTATCTTTTATTCCATGCAGTTACTGATGAAACAATGGGCAAGGGCTAAAGGAGTATGGGAAGAACAAATCCACACCTGCAGTACTAGGTGCATACATTTGCATGACATTTGCATCTATACACGTGCATCTGCATACACATTAGCATTACTTACACCCATTTCTTATTTGAAAGTCATACCGGTGTTATGAAAATTGCCTCCAACTCAAAGACCTACCTTTTTATTTTGGTTGGGTTGTTCCAAAAGACAAAAATGACTGATGGTTGTCAGACCTTCCAAGAGAGTGAGTGGGTAATCCGGAGAAATGTTTTCCCTCTTGGAGGTTATGCTTTGGTGAAGAAACGAGAAAGTAGTTTTGAGAATTTTTAAGAATGAGGCCACGAAAGGTCTTAATCTTATAAACATAGCAACCAGAGAGAAATCACTATCTTAAACAAACTGGGGTTCTCATGGCAACATAATAAAATATTGTCATAATATTGTAAAGCGTCTTTTGTGCTGTTTTACATTCGTGTAGTTACTTTGGAAAAATGTTTCCAGGTGTTCTAATTTCTGTGAAGGTGATTCACATTTTTACTTCCGTTTTACAAAAATAACAGAGTGACTGGCTTGTCCTGCAACACTAAGCTGGCCTGGGCAGCTGTGGGACTAAAGACAAGGATCTGAACATTTAGTTCCTTGTCACCCCTCTTGACAATGCTAAATAAGCTTCTAGTTAGGCTGAAATTGTCCTCCAGCTGGCTTCTACAGCAAATCAATCGTTCATTACCAAAACTACCACTAAAAGAACAGTAACGCTTCAAGGCCTCACCGTACCTGATAGAAAGCTTCGCAGATTCGCTTTCATACTGCTTGACCAGCTCATCCAAGTTTTTGCAAATCTGGACAACGAAAGGTGTCACTGTCCAGCCCAGAGACTTTCCGAAGTATGGCAAGGAATGTGTGACCAGGCTCACCCAGGCCGGGTGCATGCCGTAGCCGTAGGCCGGCTGCAGACCTCTCACCACCGCGGACACCAGCAGCCCCTGGGAGGTGAGGGGGTGGGGCTGCACGTACTGCACGGCGCTGATGGCCTGCTGGAAGCTGAGGGCCCTCCGCCACTCCCGGGACAGCTCTGGCTGGTTGTCCGCCTCCTCCAGGACCTGGCCCAGGTGATGTTCCAAGACGATCAGCACCTGCAGGAGCTTCAGCAACTCGATCTGCAGGGGGTGCTCACTCCAGATCTGATCCTGGCCCAAGTTGATGAGACTCTCCTCGAAGAGGCTGTCCTCCCGCACGGCCCGGCCTCGCTCCGCCGTGGCCAGGCCATAGCGCTTCTGGCTCGTGTACATGGACGCTGACAGCGACAGCAGGACAAACTCCTGAACTTTGCACCTCTGCAGCAAGCTGGGGATGAACTCCACGTCCTTCCCTTCGGCGGACTTGGCCACTGAGACCAGCTGCGTCATTATTCTAATCAAAACCTCCACGCTCTTGACCTGGACGTCCCGGTTGCCGAGCGTGTCTCGCTGGGACACCTTCAAGTAGCAGGGGTAATAGCTGCGCAGGAAACTCAGGCACAGGTAGGTGAGGAGCTCGATCAGCAGGGAGTGGGGACACACGTTGGGGGACTGGGTCTGCAGTTTTCCGTAGAAACTCTGGCCAACGAGGGCCTCCTGGTGGCGAGCAAGGAGGTTGGAGATGAGGTTGAGGTGTGCAGTGGAGCTAGTGTCCATGCTCGTCCTAGACACGGCCTCGATGAACTCCTTGGGGTTGGTTTTGAGCACGGCCTCCAACACCGAGAAGGCGTAGAGGACGCGCCGGGAGTCGTAAGGCTGCAGGTAGAGCAGGATGTGCTTGAACAAGGCCTCGACCGTCTCCTGCCTTTCCCGCTGCTGCTTCAGCAGCCTGGACGTGGTGAGGGCCTGGAGCTCCAGGTCGGCCTCCTCGTCACTGGAGAGCGACTCTGAAGCCTGGGTCCTGTCCGAGTCCACGCGCGCCAGGCCCAACCTGGCACTGGACTTGCAGGTGTCCGCCTGGAAGGCTGCCAGCAAGGCGGAGCGCCTGGGGTAGCCCCGGCCGGCCGTGGGGATGGGCGCGCAGCAGCTGTCTTCGTGGCTCGGCTCCTGCAGGTCGTGGGACGGCGAGGAGAAGGAGGACGTGTTCTCGCTGTCCGTGAGGGCAGAGCTCGTGTCTGCAGACTCGGTGTGCTCGCTGCTGTCAGGAGCGCCACTGGCTGTCCTGTCGAGAAGGTCCCCGTAGTAGGGAAGGTCCTCCTCCGTCAGCTCGCCTCCCGGCAGGCCCTTCTCTGGTTCCTTCTCCACCTCGGCCCAGATGGCCTCCCGGTCCACGGTGGTGAACTGGCTCAGGGGCGCACCTTCTTCCAGGCTGCCGTCCTGAAGCTCCGACACGCCACACGCCTCTTTGCAAGAGGTTTTCTTCCTGTTAAACCAACGATGCAAGTCTTCTGAAAATTACAAGATGGTACACAACTTCAGAACAGAGGGGTGAGCTATGGCAAGTTACTTCTAGAGCGATCTTTGTCTAAAGGCCAGTCAGAAAGGCCAATATTAACAGAATGCCCCCCATGAAACTGGAACAGCTGGGTCCAGATTACACGGTGGATAAAGGCAGATAACTGAACAGGTCTTCCAAAATGTTCAAAAGTCTCTCTCCTTCCTCCTCTCCACTACCCACCCTGCCCCCCTGCCCCATGCGTGCAGAGGATGCGGATGAAGACAGAAGGCAGCCATCTGCAAGCCAGGAACAGAGTTCTCGCCAGGAACCAAACCCTGCCAGAACCTCGATCTTGGACTTCCCAGCCTCCAGAACTGAGAAACGAATGTCTACTGTTTAAACCACTCAGTCTACCGCATTTTGTTACAGTATCCTCAGCTAATGCACAGTCCTTCCAAAATTCAGATTATTTTACCTAAAGGCCCATGTTATCAGGACACATTGGCTAATTCATATTCCACACTTTTACCATGTTTTTCACAAAAACGACATGGCTGGCCATACTGACTCCACATGCAGTAATGCACTGCATCACATAAAATCTGATCTCTAGAAGAAATTAAAAGGAAAGAATTAAAGACACTACATCGCCTTTTCCCCAAAACTCATCTCTCTGTTCTCTAGTGCGGTTTGGAGGCAGAAGAACTGCTTAATTAATCCTTCACGAGGCAAACTTAAGACACTATGTTATGGTAAAAATTCACATTTTGACATAGCGTTGACATTAATCAGGTAGGCTGGCTTAATTGTCCAACACCGGGAGCGAGTCTGGGGCCCTGCTCTGTTGTCTTCGGAATAGAAAGAGAAGCAAGCGCTAAGTCCTAGGAGTTACCCTCACCCAGACTGCTCACTGCTTGGGTCCTTTAAACTACCGAAGTGACTAGATGTCATTCGGCTTGTTTGAAAGCTATCTAGTAATACTAGCCTTGCCTCTCAGACCGTTTCAATAACTTGAAAATAGATTAATTTTAGAAAAATAAAATAAGGTAAGCATTAAAAAAAGAGAAAGCAGCTCAAACTATCAATCAAGCTCTCTGGGCTTTTCACACTAGAAAAAGCTGCCGCTGTGCTTGTGGGCTTCCCACTCTAGAGACCTCCCCCGCTGTCCCCCGCCCCCCGCCCCACAGCCTGAGACCTCCCCCCAGGAGGCCTGAGAAACCCCCCTCTGAGGTTCACAAACAGATCGGGGTTCAGCGACCACACCCAGAGCAGCGCTGTTTACTCTCTGCCCACCCACGGGCCTACAAATTGGAAACCAATGTTTCAACAGAGAAAATAAACGGGTGCCTGCAAGCATGGGGTGCCATTCTTTTAAAATGTTGTGTTTTCTGACTACGGAAGTACTAACATGCTTATTTTAAAAACTGGAATAATTTTCATTATTCTTCGGACATTTCTTTAGGAACAAGAAAGGAGAGGAGGCAGGCTGAAGGGAGGAAAAACATTTTATCACTATGAAATGAAAATACTATATGGTCAACACACCAAAAGAAATACATAAAATATTCAAAATCAGATCATTTAGTTTCTCTGTCATACAAAATGTAAATATCATAACATTGCAGGGGATGATTTTAAAAAGCATGTATTATATTTTGTCCCAGAAATTTCCTTTCAAGAAATGTATCCTACAGAAATGTCAGGAAGGTTTCAAAGTTAGAAGAGTATTCACTGAAAGGTCTTGTGTAAAGACAAACTGTTCCCATTTTAAAAAGATACAACTATACGCACTGACATGGAGTAATGTGCAGAATATATTAAGTATGAGAAAAAAAATCAAGCTGCAGAATCAAGCTGTATCGAATGAGTCCATTTAGGGGAGAGTATCTATTATATGCACCTATGCAAATATCTAGAAGAATACATGCCAGACCATTAACGGAACTAGCTCTATCACCTGGCATTACAAGGCACTCTGACTTGTGTTTTTACTTCATCATTCCAATTTTTAAAATAAGCATGTTAGTACTTCTGTGATATACAACATTTAAAAATACTCAGATCTCTTTAAAAGAGGGCAAAACCTTGAAGTCTTTGGCACCGTCCAATACTTTTAACATGCGGCTCTCAACCAATGTATCCCACGAACATGAACGAAGACCAGGAAAGAAGAATAAGATGTTAGAAACAGAAGCGCTGCTGACACACACGGGAGTATTTTAAAAACGGGTTACTGTCAGACCACAGAGGGAAGGCCGGCGAAGCAGCACACTTCTAGTTGCCTCCAGGGAAGAAGGTGGCAGAGGAAAGAGACCTCCTCCCATCAGGAAGCAGCAGAAAACATCCGCTAGGGGAAGTAGCGGGAAGGGCCGTCAGACTTTTAAAACCCGGTAAAACACAGAGTTAAAACTTTCCTCTTAACGTAGACAAAGGAATACTAAAAATTAAGCACCATAAGCGACAGTCAAACTTTAAAGAAGGTACTTAGTTAAAACTTCTTTGAATTTTACTTTCTTATGATGTGGAATAATTAAAAGCAACCTCTTTGAGAAGGCAGCCAGCTCTTCCTGACGGAGAACCAGAAGTTACAATTTTAGGCAAGAAAACTTGTCAAGAGAGGCCACCTTCTCAGAAATCTTTGCTTATTTAGGTGCTAGGCTGCCTTTCTCTGGAAGATAAGACTGTGACAAACACAAAATATTTACAACCCAGCAAGCTAAGCAGACGAACTCACAGCCGGTGAAGCCGTGGCTCGGAGAGCAGCCGGCAGTCAGCGTGCCCACTGAGGGGCAGTGTCCTCCGTGGGCTGTGCCAGACACAGCCCTCGGTAATGAACTCCCCAGAGGTCAGCACACTCACTGTGGGGCAGTGTCCTCCGTGGGCTGGGCCAGACACAGCCCTCGGTAATGAACTCCCCAGGGGTCAGCGCACTCACTGTGGGGCAGTGTCCTCCGAGGGCTGGGCCAGACACAGCCCTCGGTAATGAACGCCCCAGGGGTCAGCGAACTCACTGTGGGGCAGTGTCCTCCAGACGCAGCCCTCGGTAATGAACTCCCGGGTTTGAGACCTTTTCTTCCTCCCACCTGTATTCTTTTAAATTTGCCTCTGGAAGTTCTCTGAACCCAAAGGCTATTTCTTCTGCATTTCTGACTGTGTGTTAAGAGAATTTTCTAGCTGGAAAGACCCTTAGAGAGCAGATAGAAAGAAACCACTTAACCTGTCATTGCGGGTTCACGAATAAGCTATTTTTATAAGCTAAAGTACAACTGACCAGATCATGTGCAAATTTCAACACCGTCGGTCATCTGATTTGGAAGGGATTCCAAACCACCCGTCCCCAGGGACTCAGAGAGAAGGCCTGGCCAAGTGAACCAGACTCCACTGCACGCCGGGTCTCAGACCATGACTGTCCCCCAGTGCAGGTTGGCTTTGGCGACGTGTGAATGGGTGGCCTCTTATTCTCTTCTCCTACCTCACAGGCTCCTGAACTGTCTTCTCCAGGAAAAGAATCAAGAATCAGCAATTTTCGTTGGAACTCGGGTGACTAAAATTTTCCTATTTTATTAAAAAAAATTTAGTGAAAAGAAACCCACTCCCTAGCATTTCTAAGTGCTGGTTCATCTGATCCGTAGATTTTAGAAGTCCGCACGAATCTACAGAGAAATCTACAGAGGTTACCTCTACACCGTCTGAATCCGGTGACATCACAGAGCGGGTCTATGTGCTTCAGCTGTCACACGTGGCCACGGGGCCCAGGACGCCCTCTCTCCCTCCTGGGCCCGGGGCTCTGGGACACAGAACTGGCCTGGCGGCCCGTGCAGCCCACTCACCCGCCGAGTTCTCCTGCTTGAGGCAGTGAATGGAGGTCCTCTGGGTTTTGGGCTGGAGCAGGAGCAGGAGCACGGGTTCGAGGATGCGTGCCACATCGCCGAGGGAGAGCGCCCGCACCAGCCAGCCTTGGGCCGCTGCGCTGATGGCGCCGTCCGTGCAGGTCAGGCTGTCCAGCACGACGAACAGGGACCTGTGTGTGGAACCGCGTCGCCGGTCAGTGTCCAGTGCGTGTGCCCACGAACCTCGGGGCCCGGCCCACGCTGGGCTCGTGGACCCAGGCGGACGAGGACAACCAGAGTGCAACCTCGTTTCGTGCTACAATCAGCAGGAGAGCTTTTAACCCCAGTGCCCGAGCCTCGGCCAGATCCTCGGCCAGATCGGTTAAACATGACCGTGAGGGCGGGCCTCGGGCATCACGAGCTGGCATCGGAGGCGCGGGTCTGGCCCCACACCTAGGATTTTGGAAACAGGAAGGGAATTTTTTAACGCAATGTGGTCTGTAAGGTACCTGCATGAAGTTAATGATGTTACAAGCATATCTATCTACACAGTGTGGCCCCTGCTCCAAGCACGATCTAGCCCACCTGCACCTCCCCACGAAGTCCCCCAAGGGACACGCAGTAAAGCTCCTCAGGTGACTCGGAGGCACGCTGGGCTCCCCGATCACGTCGATAAATTCCTACCACCTATCTACTCACAAGGGTCTGGCCCAGATTCGCGTAGGCATCATGGGACTCGTTTGCCGAGCACCACGACCCAGGGGTGGGGTTGTCAGTGCCACACATCCCCCACGCCCCCGCCCGACGTGCTGCTCAAGAATCTCTGCAAAGGGTCCCTCTGCACCAAGGGTCAATGACAACAAGGACGGCCTCACCTATCGAAGGAGCGATTGTGAGATGTCACCCGACTGCCTTGGATCTCTCGTGTCAGGTGCCAGATGACGGAAAATCTAAACAGAGCTTCCAATCTTGTTCCCTTAATTAGGAAATAAACTCTTTTCAGTCGCAGCAAACTCGATTTAAGAACAAACGAGAGCTGGGGAGAGAGGCGGCAGCAGAGCTGACCCTCTTTGTCCCTGGTGTCCGACCTGCAGGACAGGACACCTCCCTGCTCACTTCGACACAACGCGTTTTCAGTAACGTGCATCGTTAGCCCGTGTCCAGGGTCACATGCAGGCCTGTGTGCAAGGAACATGACACAACGCATTTTTAGTAACGTGCATCGTCCAGGGTCACATGCAGGCCTGTGTGCAAGGAACACACGAGAGCACGGGGTTCTCGTGCCCTTTGAAGTGACGGGTCGAATGGCTTAGAGCACGAGGACACGATGTGACTGCAAAGGAGAGCCAGGGCTTCAAGGGGTGACACAGTCTGCACGTCTGCCGGCCTCACCAACGCTACGGAAGCCCTGTGGTACCCACGAGGGTCCTGCAGACATCATGGGAGCCTGGGAGGTGTCCCTGGAGAGCCTTAATGCGGACATGAACCCCACTTCTAGATCTCTCAAGGGGATGGCTTGGGTCTGGAGTTCTTCCCATCCTGGCATTTGCAACACTTCTGCACATTAACCAGGATGTGCACTGAGCCCCAGAGTGACTTCGACTGGATATGCCTAAGCCTGCCCAGGGGACTTAAAGTGGCAGGCTGGCCCAGCAGTTGGAACCGTTGCAGGATGGAGGTTATGGGCTGCAGAGACTCACCTTGTCGGGGTCCAGGAGGGCATGGCAGATGATGTCCTCACAGATGTTGGCCGTCGGGGCCAGGCAGTGTAGCCGGTAGAACAGTTCTACACAGGTAATGTGATGTTCCCGGGTCTCCTTGTTCAGCTGATTCCAAAGCACACGAGCCACCCTCTGGGACACAGGGGCCATCGTGTGATCACGGGCAGTACCTACTCATTTCCTCCCCGTGTCAGCCCACTCCCTGTCCCAAGGTACTGGCTTCTACTTACATTTGCTCTGTGAGAATCCTTAATACACAAAGAAACACCACTAACAAAACAAAACAAACCCAAACCAAACCCTGACACCCCCAGAAGTCATCCAGGCAAGAGGCGACATTACAGGTTGTGCTCGAGCTTCCTGACCAGCTTCAGAGAGCGAATCGACTGGGAGACTGGGAGCGAGAGCCTGCTGGCTGACGCACCCTTCCAACGAGCACGCCTCGAGCCCTGCCCTGTGCCAGCACAGGTTCCAGAGGCGCGTCCTCTGCGAAGCGTGGTGGACGTGCGATGGTCACCAGTCTTGAGGTGGACACTGTCCCCACCACCTAGGGTTGGCTCAAACTGGCCTTCAGCTTTATGTCCACAAACCTGTTTGTTTCCGTTTCTATGCACGATGCTGTGGCAGATGCCTGATTCACTTTCAAGAAACAAATCATTCCCTAAATAAAGTCCTCCATCTTTGAACTTACAGGGTCCCCAACTGATTGCAGCCCCTCCCTAAGTCCCAAGGAGCACAGCAGGGGTGCTCAACCCACAGGGTGACTCAAAAGGAGGGATGGTCCCCACTTGTGGGAGGAACATTTCTGAAGGCATTCTTCTAGGTCACAATCTTCCAGGTCACAGAAAAAGATTATGTCTTATGAGTTATAATATTTTAGGGACATCTCACATCCGAGAACTTCTTTTTTTGGCCCATTTGTTTCTATCTGACAAAACTGTGCACGGATCAGATTAACCACTGACTGGTTCAAGCCCCCTAACCATCATTTATTTTTTATCTAAGTGACTGCAGTTTCTAATTATCAAGTTACAGTTAAATCTGTGATACTGAATACTCGCTCCAGGGCCAGAAACTGTGCAAACAGCACAAAGCAGGCACCGGTCTCGAGTAACCCTCTCTGGTGTCACCAGAGCCGCCATATTTCTGATCACGGTGACTGTGACCTTAGGGACAACTTTCAATAACTGGTCTGGGAAGAGGGTCGCAGGGCCCCGCCCACCCTCCTCCAGGTGGGAAATACCTGGTAGAAGTCTGTCCTCTCTGCAACGACCTTCAGAATCCCTGGAGCCACGGGCGGGGCCGTGACCATCTGCAGCCTGCCCGAAAACGGGTTGTAGCCAGAGCTTTTGTAGCGCTTCATCTTGTCTTCGATGACAAGTGCCAGGGACTGCGAATGGTTAATCACTTCCAGCAGAGTGGAGATGGCCACGTTCTGGAGGTAGCAGTCGGTCACACAGCAGCAAACGGTCATAAGGGATTTCAACCATGAGGGAAAACTGGCCTCGCTGGCTCCTGAAAGAAAGCCGACCAGAGAGGATGCAACGAGCACCAGCACGTGAGAACGCGCCCCCACCTGCAGATTCTGAGACACCCTCAGATCCGGGAGTCACCCAGACAGCAGTGTAATGGCCTGGTGGTGACAATATGCAGTCATCACCCAGGGCCAGTCTGGTTTCACAGGCTTGTTAGATTATTCAAAGTCTGCCAACGTCAATCTCAGGGCTTTGAGGTGATTCAATATGTTTGCTTTTCTTTTACTTTAAAAGTTTAGATATAACAAAATCCACGCTTTGGGGCATAGAATTCAAAACGTTTTCTCAAGGCTCTCTAGGTGGTAAGGCCGGTGACAGAAGGTGTCGGTGCACATACCGCCAGCGGCAGCCAGGGCCGAGACGAAGCGCCCAGGGAAAGCAGAGTGAGTGGTGACTACAAGGGGTGAAACCTGTGCTGACACTTTCTCGTTTTCCACCTTCCCCTGTATCCTTCCCTTTCTTCCAAGTGCTCACTGCCTGTGATGGGCTGAATCCTATCTGCCCAGAGTCCATGTGGTGAAGCCCCACCCCTAATGGGATGGTCAGAGGCGGGGCCTCTGGGAAGTAATTAGGTTTAGATGAGCCGTGCGGGCAGGGCCTTCAGGTGGGATGAGCGTCCTTATGAGGAGACATCTCAGACGCCCCTCCACACTCCCAGCAAGTGAGCACCCAGCGAGGACGCCGCCATCTGTACCAAGGGGAGGGCCCTCACCAGACACCGACTGCGCCGACACCCTGACCTCTGTGAGAAAGCAAAGTCCTGCTGTTCAAGCCACCTGTCTGCAGTATTCTGTTACACTGCCTGCTATGGGCTGAACTGTGTCCTCCCAGATTTTTATGCTGAAATCCTCACCCCTGGACCTCAGAATCTGCCCTTATTTGGAAATTGAGTCGATACAGATGTAATTAGTTAAGACGGGGTCACAGTAGTGGGCCCCTAACCCAATACGGCTGCTGTCCTCATGAAGGGGACTCTGAGTACAGAGACGCATGCAGGAATAACGCCTCATACGGGAATAACGCCTCATCCAGGAATAACGCCTTGTAAAACTGGAGCCACAAGGCTCTGAGCCAAGGATCCGCCAGAGGCTAGGGGAGCGGCCTGGGACACGCCCTTCCCTAGCATATCTGGAGGGAGCACGCAGGGCCCTGCAGACATCTGGCCTCCAGGACTGTGAGAGAATAAATTTCTGTTGTTTAAGCCACTAAGTTTGTAGCACTTTTTAATGGCAGCCCTGGCAAACTAATACACAAATCTTTAACAAGAGGTCTCACGGAACAGTCTAGTTATCAATTCTATTACTATTTATCAATTACTATTAAGCATCTTCTATGTTCCACACCTTTCAATGGGCTGTGCCAGACGCCCAAAATTTAAAAACACAGACCCAGCCTCATCAACTTGCCATCTGGAGAGACATAAGTCAAGTGTGCACACAGCTAACTATACACTAAGGAAGAAAACGAGTGTGGCATTGTCCCTGCGGGGTGACATGATGCCAGCTCCTCTGCAAGCATCAATGCCTAAGTGACGTGAGCCCTCCAAAAGGCCTCAGCGGGCCGCCCTCTCA
>NW_006439713.1:5048591-5049379 GCF_000325575.1 Pteropus alecto
GATGGGGAAAGTGGCGCAGTCCAGCAGCAGGTGGCAGGCGGCGGCAAAGGCCTCCCTGCAGCCCTCCCTCGGGCTCCCTGGGGCAATGACCACCTGGTCCACGGCCCAGTCGCCCTCCTTTCTTCGGCCAGGGCTGCTGGGCAGAGGCGACGGCGACACTGCATTTTTTGTCTTAAATGGAGACCCTCGAACTGTGAACAAGTCTGACAGCATCTGCTTAAACTGAGGCACACTGATGGGCTTGGCCTCCCCTGAGTTCTTCCTGCTGGGGTCGCTGAGCTCCGGGCCCTGCGTCCGGCCCTTGTCCCTTTGGCCTTCAGGCTCCTCGGCCTTGTTCTCGTCCCCAGACGCCATCTGTTGGACTCCAAAGATGTTCTTCTGGGCGAAGTTGGCAATCAGCTCCTGGATGCAAAAAAAGGTCCTCTGCATGCTCCCGCCCTTCTTCCAAACGTCGTCCTTTTCAGGGGAGACTCTGGGGACCCTCAAGTGCTCAGACAGCTCCGGCGACGATGCGCTGAGCCCGATCCCACTGTCTTCAGATTTCAGTGGAGGAAACGAAGCGTCTTCATCATCTGGAATCACGGCCTTTGTGTCTAAAATTATTTCACTCTTTTCACCTTTTACTGGACTCTGCAAAAGAAAAAAGAAGTTTGTAATGTACATCTTGTAAGACCGAGGCAAACCATAATGTGTACTTCCTGGTTTTCCAAATCATAATTCTCTACACCAAGAGAATCCCCGTGTGCATAATCAAATGAGGGTGGCACCGAGTGGCAGGAGGCAGCGGC
>NW_006439713.1:5049411-5077900 GCF_000325575.1 Pteropus alecto
TGGCCGTGAGCCCAACTTTATGTTACTTATTTAGACCTGTCAGTGCTTAAAAAAATTAGTTAAAAACAGTTTCTGACAGATTTAAAAATAAGAATTTTACCCTGGGCTGAGGGTAAAATATAGGCATGAATAAAACGAGAAAGCTAGAACAAAATGTTTACGTACACGCACACACACGTATAAAAACACATACATATGTGTACAGTAAGTCCTCGCTTAGTGTCAGCAATAAGTTCTGCGACTTTAAGAGAAAGAACAAGGAACCCAATTTTGCCGTAGGCTAATTCACATAAACAATGGTTACGTTCCTATGGCATCTCATCAACTTTAGAATGAAACGATGTCATTTGGAGACCTACTGTATATATATTTTTGGCTTTTCCAAAGAGATGACACTTCAACCTTCAATAAATCAACCTCTTTCCTTATACTATTACTTGGATATTACATTAAATTTAAAATTCTTCAGCATTTAACCCATTGTGCTCTCTAGGGAAGAATGAAATAGTATTATGAAATTTTTAAAATATTCTCAATTTGTAGTCTACACATAGTTAAACTTTGTATCTTAAATCCTGTTTAGGATATTTTTTTCAATAGCTAGAACAGCTAGAAAAAAAAAAGACTTTGAAATTGAGGTAGCAACCTGTGAGGTTATTAGGGTGGCCCCTAATAAGGTGAGATTCAAGTCCCACCAGGCAGGGCTTCCTGGAAAATGGCTCACTTTTTAGTCTGTTCACACTCCTGTCTGCCCCTGCATCCAACAAATTTCAAAGGCAGAATTTTCAAATCTCTAAATAAGGTAGAAAATAAAAATAATTCGAAGACCATGGGCCTCAAACTGTTTGTGGAACTATAATTGTTAGTCTTTCTGCAGGATAATTTGGCAGCTTCTCTCCTAGTTTAAAAAAAAAATAAGCTTGATTACTATCCATTTCTAGGAAGTAATCCTTCAGAAATGCTCGCAACCATGAACAAGCTGTGTGGCGATGCTGACTGCCGCACTGTTTCTACCGGTGGAAAATCAGAAATAACCTGAATGACGTCAATAGGAGGGTGGCTGGAGAAACCAAAGCCATACTGCAGACTATCACGCAAAAGTTTAAAAAGAATAAGAGACCTCTGTGTATATCAATATGTTAGCAAGTTGGAGAAGAGTGTTAATGTCATGGGTTGGACTGCATTTCCTAAAAAAACATAATGCAGTCCTAACCTCCAGTGCCTGTGAACGTGACTTTATAAATCGCTCCTTGCAGATGATCGAGTTAAGATGAGGTTATTAGGGTGGCCCCTAATCAAATATGACCTCACAAAAAGGAAATGCAAACAGAACACACAGGGAAGACGCCCTGTGAAGATGAAGGCTGAAAGTCGGGTGATGCGTCTACAAGCCAAGGAACGCCAGAGGCTGGAGGCGCACGGGACACTCTCTCCCTCCGCTCTCAGACATCGGCCTCACTGCTGTCCCGACCTCGGATTCCTGGCCTCCAGAACTGTGAGACAGGCACTTTCTGTTACTCGATTCACTCATCTGTGTGCAGTGACCTTGTGACTGCAGTCCAAGGAAACTAATATCTCACTTATATTAGAAAAAAAAACCAAAATGACACACAGACAGACAAGCACACAGTAATGTCTGAACGGTGAGCTGTATCTAGCCATTAGCTGCGCGGTGTGGGCTCCAGCAGGCAAGGAGCAGGAATATGGGCGAAGTAAAGGCGGTTAACTTCCCTACTAAAATCTTTTAGAAGGTGCTTGAGGATCTGAGAAGCGTATTTTAGACGTTACCTACATATATTCTAGTCCTTACTCCTACCCTAACCAACCCTAAACACTTCATGCTCCCATGAAGGTGTCAGCTCCTTTTAAGCGCACAGAGCCATCCGGCTGCTCTTGGCACGTACTGGGCTTCCGCTTGTGGACTCTGCGTCTAGGTAGGAAGGCGGCATCTGGACTTTGCTGAGCACTTTGAAACACGTCTTCAAGGCATGTGTGAGCTCAGGTAAACTCAGAGCTTCCATCTCCTCAGCCAAAGGCTGCACCAGGCAGCCGAGCACCTGTGGGAGATACTGGGTCTGCACCTCAGAGTACAGTTCCTGTGGAGCAAAAACAGGGTCAGCTGGCATGGTTTTCAGTTCACAATCACAGGGGAAAATAATAAAATTCACCTCAAAACAGCATCTTAGAAAATCCAATTTTTTTAGATCCTAAAGTTTTACCTTAATTCCCAAATTGGAAAACAAAATATTTCTTTTTGATCTAGATAAGTTGATGGACATTTGTCCTCTCCTTTCAAGTGGCTTCACCCTTTCTAATAGAAAATCACTGCCACATTTATTTCTATATCAAGGAAATCAGTTTGCCAGAGGACCTCACCAAGGGAATGACATCCAGGAGGAGCACGAGGAGGGTGCAGAGCTCCGAGACCGTGGGGGGAGGGCTGCTGCTCGTCCCGGCCGTGGGACTCGGCTTCCCTGGTCTGTGTAACCACAGCAAAGAAAACCAGATCAACTCTTTGTCCTATAATAATTTCAAGCATTTCTTTAATTTCCAACAAAGTTACTTATTCTATTTTCAAGCATAATAAAAGACAATGTCTAGAGTTCTAATCGTTAAGCGTCAGTGCCTAAAACAACCCAACACAGAGAAGTGTCGATAAGCGTTAGCAGATCTGCAACGCTGTCAACAGCAGCAATTCCAGGCCCCAGCGCCAGACTGAAAGCATGTTCCGGGGGAGGAGCCTGGCTAGAGAGACACAGGCCCAACACCTGTCACCTCGAGCAAGCCGAGATGGCTCCGAAACTCAACACTTCTCGTTAAATAAGCTGGCAATGGGTTAAACAGCTAAGTTAGAAAGTATATATTGGTTCTCCAGAGTAACTTTGGGGTCACCCAGCTATTGGGGTACAACTCAACCCGAATCCCATCCCCTCCTGTCCCTTCCCTTCCCTTTTCTTCCTTTCACGCCTACAGCACCCGGTCTTCCTAGATGGTCTCCCATCCAAGTATTAACCAGGCCCGACCCTGCTTAGCTTCCGAGATTAGACGAGACTGGGCGTGTTCAGGGAGGCATGGCCGTAGACGAGTTCATTTTCTTCACTAGTTACACTGGAGTTTATTTTAGCAAGAGAGTGACTAAAGAACTGCATACACACATCCTAGTGATTCTACCTCTAGGCGTCCACTCTAAAGAAACCCGTGCTTATGTGTGTAGGCATAGGACAAAGGTGGTCACCATAGCAGCATTTGCAACAAACAAAACACTGAAACCAGGTTAGTTATAGGACGCACTGCTACACTAGAGATGAATGGACTAGATGTGTATGTGACAATGCAGACAAATCCCCAAAGGACCGTTCACCCGCAACAGCGCACTGCAAAGAGTCACATACAGCTTACCACGACGTATGTGAAATTCCAACAGATGAAATAGGCTCTATCATTCTGGATACACAATTGTCATAAAAGAACAGACAAGAACACAGGCAGGAGGATGTTACCAGCAGGAGGAAAGGAGAAAACGTGCTGGGATGGTGGGCAGCTAGCGCTGTCTAGGTAGTAACGCATTATTCCTTTAATATACATCTGAAAACCAACAGCCTAGTGTCAGTAACCCTAGCAACGGGTGCATGTGTATCTGACATTATTCTCTGCCCTTTCTTACCTCTGAAATGTTTCGTAGTTATTTTTATAAAGCAAGCACACCTTGTAACTCTGAAATGGAACTAAGCTGACCAAAATGTACCCTGGCCTCGGTATAGCGGGGCCTGGCTGTTGTCCATGGGTCCAGTGACGATGAGTTTAACCGCGATGGTGTGAACGCCTCCAAGGCACCAGAGGCGGCAGAACAGCAGAGAGGGGGTGCCTGGGAAGTCATCGAGCGTTCCTGGGTTCTAAGCTGGGCTGCTGCTAATTTGCTGTGTGTCTCTGGGCTCTGGCTTTCTTATGCGACAAGACTGCCTACTTCCCTTTGGGGTGTCCTGAAGCATTAATGAGTATGCTTGTAAGGCCTGAGGGCCAGACGGTGGCCCATGACGAACATTAGTAAGTAAAGCTTCTATTACGGCTGCTGATACACAAAGACAGTGCGACAGCACAGAGCCTTCCAAGAGAGTGACAAGAATGAAGATTTACAGTGTAACTCACAGGACAAAATGGGGCTTGAGAGATTCCGTTATTTCTCCTTTACAGGGAACACGATGTGGGTGGGGCTCTGCAGGACAGCACGATTCCTGAGTATGCCCCGCCCACAAACCTGAGGTGGTGCAAGTCGCTGGGTTAAAGGTGGTGGTAAAACTGATTACGGCATCTTAAAAAACATGAAAGCTTTTATCTGACGAGTTAGACACTAATTTTAATAAGAATTTGAGAAGAGTGATGATGTCAAATACACTCACTCACTCTCTCCAGTCACGGAGCTACAAAACTAAGCTTCATTAGAAGATCAAGCCTCCAAACACTGGGTGAAGAAAGCAAGAGGACTTTCCAAAGTTTGACTTTAATAATAAAGAAACTTCAGAATTATGTGTTTTTGATTCTATTATAATTTTAAGTGAATTCTTTCCAATCGTGTACTCAGCAGACCACCCCCACTTTAGCCAGTGATATATAATTTGACCACAATAAGCAGCTATGAAACCATGAAACCCTCTAATCCTTCCTAAATATTCATTATCCTGAACTGCATACTTACCTAAAGCAATCCTCAAAACACCTCATCATATAATCCCAGAGAAAGTCTGTGCTTAGGGAAGTGATCAGCAAATTCACTGTTTTAACAATCTCAGAGGCATTTCTGTTTTCTTTTATTGTACTGTAAAGGAAAAGGGATATTAATAAATATATCTATGAAACACCCTGCATTACAAGAACACCATGTCTGAAAAACTAATTCACTAATTCATTTGACCATTTACAATTTATTTCTAGAGGGACCGACAAACTCGGTTAAAGATAAAAAATATTACTGTTCTTACATAGGAAAAAATATGCATAATGTCATCCTAAACAGCATTTATGCTGATTTATTCTCAGAAATAAGCTTGAGAGCTATCGTAAAAAGAATGTGATATAGAAAACCAGTTCTAGTCCAACTGTAGGTAACTGGATACTCTCTATGGTGGAAGAACACAGGGCGAGAACTTGGGAGGGAAACGTGGCTAACGCGTAAAGGTGCATCTCCTGTGACTCAGGAAATTTTCTCTAGGGGTTTATCCTACAGAGACCCTTGCTCGGCCACACGGGATGTGTGCATAAGGGTACCACTGCAAGGCCGTTACAAACACTGACGAGGCAGAACCCATCTAAAGGTCAGTCGGCAAGAGACTGGCCGACCAGTCAGGATTTCTTAGTAAGTGACAAACCCTACCTAAGGGTCTCAGGCAACCACTATTTTCCACAAGAGAAGAGAACACAGCTACTCATAACTTGCATTTAAAAAAACAGGCAACTAAATAGTGAGTGTAATTCCACCTTTAAAAAAAAGTAGGTTTCTGTCTGTCTCTGTCTCTCTGCCTCCGCCCACCCCTATATATATAGGCATTAAAAGTTAAAAGTCTGAAAAGAAATGAAAATGTTTTAGGTTTTTCTCTGAAGGGCAGTGGGATTAAGGGTGATATCTCTTTTCTTGATACCTTCAAATATTAGTATATTCTATAATGAGCATATATTACTGCTTTTATATTCAGAAAAATAATAAACTACTCTAAGAAAAAGAAAGCAAACACTAAGAAATCTTAGTATGTTCACAATTAATAAACCAAAAAAATCTTCCAATCAATTTAAATTTTCAATACACCCTATGCCAATTCAGGCAGCAGGAAATTATATTGAGAATAAAGTAAAAAGGAAGAGGTTGTACTGTCTTAAAAAGAAGAAAAACAAAACACAGATTGATAGATAACATGTACTTTCAGTCAGCATGTCTTTCTCTCAAACCCGTCTGCCCTCAGGGTCCTGCAGCATGTGCCCTCCAGGTGCCCTTACCATGGCCCCCCCACACTAGTTTCCAGCTGACCCCCGCCCCTGGCTCCACTTCCTGACCTCACCCCCCACACAGCTGCCCTTCCCCCGCAGCTCACTACTTGGCTAATCTAGATGCAGTCACCTTCGTTGAAGGACTTTTCATACTTGATCGATAAATATGGTTCGTATATCCTAGGCTAGCGCAGAAAGTGGACCACACTCCTTTCAAACCCCTCAGAGTACTCACGAGGGAACAGCCAATTCATGCTGGCTGACTGAAGGATGGAGGTTACCTAAGTGACAACCTATGCCGCATCTCCACTCCACTCTCTAGCTCTTCACAACTTACAATAAACAACAGAGGAAGAGAAATCATGGCATCAGGAAGGGAGGAAGAGTGTAACGTTGGAGGTCAAACCTATACCTTATCAGCGAATTTCCACTCTGAGTGTAGCTAAGTTGAAGATCAGAGCCGAGAGCATCTTTGCAGTAGGAATAAAAGGCCCGGATGACTTCGAGAAACAAATTCTCAACCACTTGAGGCCCTGCAGTTAAAAAGGAAATGGCCAGAGAAAGATCAACGATCCAATTTTAAATCAACAAATGACATACGTAGGAAACACAGAGTTAACTCTGTGTACACAGACAATTCATATAGTCTAAAATGCACAGAAACTTTAGTTGTGACCATGACTTTAGCTGGGGAAAAACATCCATGAAAATGGCCAACATTTTTGTAGAGCTGGACACTGGTCTAAGCATTTTATATCTAGTAACTTACTTAATCTTCAAATCTTCATAGTAGTGACACGAACAGGTACTACATTGCCGTCCTGATTACAGATAAGGGGATGGAACGGAGGTTAAGTAACCTGCCTGGTCCAGATTCTGTTAGGTGGAGCCAGGGCACATGTGCAAGGTGTTAAACGTGCATGAACTGCTCAGCCTGAGACATTACTCACTATAAACATGGACAGAGCGAGGCAACGTTTCTACTTGGAATTCTTTTCATCACAAGGGGAACACCACAGAAGTAACACCAGTCCTGAAAAGCGCATGAAAGAACTGGGCTGGCTCGACATTAGAGGAGCACCGTGGCCAAGTAGGCAGGGGAAGGCGGCTGGACATGTCTGCTCTACACATGGCGACCATCGGGCAGCGAAGGGAGTGACTCTCACCCACATCCGCAGAGGGATGAAAACAGGATTGACTCAGAGAAGAAGAAAGCGCTGTCAACAAGCTGTGTAAAAAGCGATCAGCAGATTAACCCCATCTTTCACCTGCTGCACAAGGACACCAAGCACTTTTTACAAGCAAGGCCAGCTCCCTGCCCCGATCAGTGACTGAAGCCTCAGAACAATAGAACAGGTAAGACAGCGTCGTCTTCCTTTGGACAATAAATAACCAGAGAGCAAATTAAATGGCCATTATAATTGGGCAGAAGCCTGCCATTAATGCCCTTCCAGAAAATGCGACCAGGAACCCGGGCTGCCAGCAACGCCTCAGCTGGCTCACCAAGGCCTACAGCCTCGATATAAAACACCCACCGTCAAAATGCTAAGTTACATTTCCTTCTTTGACTACTTCCCCAAGTCACACAGTAAGCTCCCAATATAGTTATATAACTCGCTTCATTTTTTAGACTAAACCATGGCTTCTCAGAGCTGCAGTCACTCCACACTAAGAGAAAAAGCCACTGGCACCATCGCTAGCTGACCAAGGCGGGGGGAGAGTCTGCACAGCGCAGAAGTAGCTTTATGTAGCACTTAAGGGCGGAGCCTGGAGGGACAAAAGCTTCATGCTCTGACTTTGGACAGGAGTGGCTAGAGCTGCTGACGCCATGCAATACAAGTTCACGTGTGCTCCGAGAGACATCTCGGACACGGTAAGTCTGAGAGCGATCAGGTAAGCAGCAGTGTCTTGTCAGAGAGCTTAGGCTCCGACGTCAAACACCGAGTTCCGCTCCCAGGTCCTGGGTGGCCTCAGGCAAACGACTCACCCTGTTCAAACTTAGTCTCTCTGTGAAATGAGTAGAGTAAGACGCCCATCTCAGGGTTCTTGGAGGCCTGGGGGTACGTATGGAGACACATATTAAACATATATGCAAATCGCTCAGCACAAAACACTTGCTCAAAAAATGTCAGCCATTAGTATTAACAACAGTGAAAACACACCAGGACCTCAGGGTCTGCCTTCCTTCTAACTTGACCAGAAGCGTTTTCTCCCTGGTACCCCCAGAGCCTAAGCCATCCCTGCCACACCGAAGATGCTCTGTGCCTGTCTGTCAATGAATAAGCAAAGGGTCTGCATGCTGAGGCCAGAGGGACAAGGAAACAGCAACCAGGTGGTGGGCGCATCTGAGCCTCAGATGACGCCATCGAGGTTCAAATCCCACAGAGATGATGAGGATTTTCTTCCCCATTACGATGTTGAAGTGATTATAGGTCGAGATCATACAGCGAATGGATATTGTAGCCATCTTTTTTAAGCAGAGGAGAGCAGCTCACTGTTCTCTGCTGATGCCCACAGGGCCACAGTGTTTAAGGGGGACCCTTAGGAACCAGAGGCTAGTTCGCCCCTTCCACGTGACAGAGGAAGGGACTGAGGCCCAAATGGCAGAAGCGGCTTGCCCAGGGTCACAAGGCAAAAAGATGGAGGAGGATCTCCTGTTTTCCTGAAGATAAAGTCAGAGCTCATTTGACGTATGACATCCGATTGAAGAAACGTCCTTACGACGTCAGGACCGCGTGTGCTGGGTGGGCGCGTGCACGGCCGTGCACATGGAACCTCAAAGGTATTCTCCTAATAAAAACGTTCACGCTATTGCCAGAACTTCTAAGTGGTGAGCCACATAACACGACTCAAGTACTTTGAGGTTCTGAAATTCCAAAGATTAAATTACACTCAGAACAACACGCTGATTGTGTCCCGCCGTGTTTTAACGCTCTGAGAACGGGCAGCGCGTGATGTGTGACAGGCACAGGACGTGGGGCAGGCCTGCTAACAGTACCGATTTCCGGCTTGTCGAGCAGACTGACGAGGATGCGGAAAGGCCTCAGGTACGCGTGGTGGCGCTCCTCCGCGTCGGCATCGGAGAGCTCCTGGTGCAACAGCTCAGCCAGCCCCTGTTAGAACAAAAAAAAGCCTTGGATGGGAGACCACCTAGGAAGACCAGGTGCTGTGGGTGTAAAAAATAAAAAATAAGGGAAAAATAGAAAATAAGGGATCGTAAGCTGACGAGGTCCTTGCAATCTGTGAGGTCAACCAAGGGTTACCTCGCCTAAAAAAAAAGCCAAATACTAGGATACTGGACACAGTAAAGTATGACATTACTGGTTGTTCTCTGGGACAGAGAAAACCAGTCACACAGCATTGAGTACACAGAATGTCCCTAGCTGAGGTCCCGCAGAGAAACGCACTTTAGAACAAGATCAGGAATGTCCGGACGGGGGTCGACTTCCCAGAAATGCAACTTTACCTCAACTAAAAGATCCTTGGAATATTTTTCAAAAAAATACAAGGACTGGTCTTCGTAAGAATTCGAGATTTCAGACTCCGGCACAATGGTCTTTCCTTTGATATCTGAACCTGTAAAAGAAAAAGCATCACGAGCTGCAAAGAGATCTATACTTACAAAGTACGTCATATGATGCGAGGGTCTCATGCTATATTTCTAAAAATATAATTCCTTCAACAGAAAACAAACCAGATCCAGCAAGACCAAATCACATGCTCTTCTTCTGACAGTGGCTGTTAATTAAGGATCAGACAGGCAGAGTTCCAACTCAGCTGGCACCAAGTTAGTTTGTCTCAAGAATTCCCCATAACAGTCTTTGACAGGTGTGATTACCAAGATCTAACAGAATTAGGATCGTTGTTAAAAACCAGTGTTTATATTTATGGCACTACGTGAAATCAAGGTTTTCTCATCTGCATGTCCTCACTTTGAGCCCTGGGGAATTCTGAGGATTTCAGGGCAAGGAACAGCATCCTCATGGTACAAGCAAAGAACCTGTAGCTGAGTAAGTCGGAGCTGGTGCCGAACTCGGGTCCCTTGGGTCCCCAGTCCTCTCTATCCACAGCCGGTCAAGCCTCTAAGAGGGAGCTATGCATTTAGCAAAATCATCCTTCTGATGAGCATGCCTAAAGAGCCTACAGCTGCCCCTCTTGAAACGCTTCTAAGCTTCCATGCAGTGACTTCTCAAAGTGCTGTATAACCAGGGGAAGGGAGGGAAGAACGGGTCGAGGACTTTCTGACTCTGATGTGATAAGATCTGTGTGTTGGGGATTTAAAAAAGAGCTATGCAGCTGAGGGTGTTTAGGGCAGCGAAAACACTCTACGCTACTGTAATGGTGGATACGTGTCATTATACATTTGTCCAAACGCACCGAGTGCACAACACCGAGAGGGAAGCCTAACGTGGAGTGAGCGTGCTGAGGCGTCAGTGTGGGTTCGTCACTCTGGGTGGGATGTGGGTGACGGGCAGGCTACGCCTGTGGGGTAATGGGGCTACATGGGAAATCTGTAACCTCCTCTTAATTTTGCTGTAAGCCTAAAACTGCTCTAGAAAAATAAAGTCTGAAAAAAAAAGCTGTAGAGTCCTTTCACAATTGCTCTGTGCACCATTAGGTACGTGAATACGGGAATTCATGAAATTCATGGAAGTGCTACCCTTTCTGCTTGTGATTTCCTGGACTCTGTCCCTGTGAAGCCTTTCGACCCACAGTCAAGGAAGGGCTCCTTCCCTACCAGTTTATAGACTGTAAAATCCCAAACACAGGCCTGGGTTCTCATGCTCTCCCCAAGTTAGCCAAACGTTCCCGAACATCTCAACGCCACAGACATGCCCCTCCACACAAAACCTCCTTTCACACGTATTCCGCTTTTGTGGGTTTTCGCTCACATGCCCTCATCCCAGGAAACGTCTCCATAGCAACTGGCTTCTGCATGAATGAGGTTTTGCTACAATGTTCTGTGGCATTTCGAGCTTATTAAAATGGAATTCGGTTAGCACTTTCGAAATCTCATTGATCATTTCTCTGTTTTTAAAGTAATAGCTGCAAAATAACCAAGGCTGTGGTGTAGGCAGAACTCAACTGACCAGTGCCACACTCGGCGTGTTGTTTCTACACTTCATGATTCAGAAATGTACCAGCAAGATCGAAATTTATTCCACAGTCAGCATTAAAAGGTTTCATGTCAACTCCCAGTTACTGCGCACACTCAGTACCTAGCAGCCACGCATAAAGTCTTCTGTTTAGAGACATATCTCTCCTCAGCAGGGTCTGGGTGGCAGCCGAGAGAATCCGCACGATGTCAGGCCTGAGCAGGGGAATGGCTCTCTCATTGGAATCCTATGAGGAGGACAGAGGAAACTTGACTGCAGGCAGAGATAACCTAAGTCACTGACTTCACCATGCGGCCCTCCCCCACCAGCCTACAGAGCTTCGCCCTCAAAAAGCAGTTTTCAAAAAGGGCTGCTGCTCACGTCGCTCATGGACAGCAGCTTCTCAACTCCCGCTACGTAAATGCCATCCGCACAATATGAACGAGGACCTTTCGTCGGCTGAACGCAGACAGCCATCACCACGTGGCTGCTCACCTCCGTCCTACCTACCCCCCATCTCCGGGGAACAGCAGTGGGTCCCCTGGAAGAACACGAACGACTCACCAGACAGCTGTAAAATGGGAAGAAGAAGAGTACGATTTCCAGAGTATTTCTCTGCACCAGAACATTTGAGTCCAACAGTGAGGCGCACAAAGCCTTTACCTGTAAATGATCAACAGCACAAACATTTCATTCCCAAGACATTTATCACCCTTTGCAGGCTACTCTTCATTAATAAAAACGAAAGCAACTTCTCCTGGGCCTACTGAAACCACCGTGTTCGATCAGGAGGAAGAGACAATAAATCTGGGAAACTTGAGTTCTGGTTCTGGACGCCAGGAGGATGGTCAGTTGCAGCCCTCCCGTGCTCCATCTGAGAGCTGGAGGGTTCTGGACAGATGGCCAGGGTCTAAGACCTCCAATTCTAAGATCTCAGAGAGGAACGTCTGTCTTTCAGTTCCAATAGCAACCTTCAGCGAATCTCAAACTCAAGGACATTTAGTCAAATGGATTACAAACCAATTCAGCACCTTTTTCAAGTGTATTTTCTAAGTATGAAAGGTATAACATAGGTGCATAACAGATAATGAGAGCTATAAGACAAACGCTAATAAAAAGTTCTGAGAATTTAGAAAAAGAGAGGGAGACATCTAACAGGGAAACAGTGACGCTTTGTGAGAAAGCTGAGCTTGAAGGACCGGAAGCATCTACATGGAGATCTGTGGAGAAGGGACAGGCAGTGAGGGGCTGGAGCGAAGACAGCACCACAGACGTACGAGGTCAGGCCAAGCAGTCAGCCCTGGGAGCAGAGGAAGCCTGAAGCGGAGAGTAAGGGTTTTGGTGGGTTGGGAGCAGACTGTTAGAATACTCTTGAGTTTGGACTCTATCCACAGACCACAGGAAGCCAGATACTTCTCGAGCACATTACAGATATGAGCAGAGCTATGCTTTAGAAAAGCAGACCACCCGGTGATTAAAAGGAACAGCAGGAGTAGAGATAGGGTATGGAGAAACCAGTTAGAAATCATGCTGTGATCCCGAGGTAAGACCCAAGAAGTCGAAGCAGGGCAGTGAAAACGGAAAGACAGACGTGGTGCTGACGGGCATGTCTGTGAGGGTCTCCTGTCTCCTGAGCATTGTGGGAAGCGGTTCTTATCGACCTTTTCGCTTTGTCCTCAGAGAACCCATGAGAAAGATCCATTATTCCCACTTTGCAAAGAGGAATGGACTCAGGAGTAAGTAATTCACACCAAGTCCCCAACTTTCTTACTGAGGAATTCTATTTTCAACATTTTAAGTTCGAAGCATGGGTACACCACCAGGTGGCGACAGATGGCAAGCCATTAAACACACAGGTAAGTGTGGGGAGAGGAGACAAGGATTTGGGAGGTCCCCATTTTCAAGGTCATGAGAAAGGATGTCGTTGCCAGGGAAGAGAGCTGTCCTCAGGGCCTGGGGACGGACACCTGAGGAATCCAGACAATCCAGGTTTGAGAGCAGCCAGAGGGGAGGATGACAGCTGGAGCAGGACCAAGACAGTGGCCAGAGTGGGAGCCTTACATGCGGTGGTCAGTGTGACACAAGGCAGGGGAAGGGAACGAGACTGCAGCTAGAGCAGCAGTCTGTGCGAGGCTGTCAGCATCCGCGTGCCCTTTGCAGCTAAGCGCAGAGCTGATGAGGTGCGCCCTCCATGGGTGTGAGCGCTCATTTGAATATGCAAATCATAATGCATATGTTAAAAGTGATCACCACCATCATGGGTTTCCTCCTGCAGGATGACGCCTCCACGTTTGGCTAGATAACTCATCATTACGCACTCTGACTCCATTTCTCTCTGCTCCCTGATGTCCCTTTGCAGCCCAGTGACAACCGATGCCCACATACCCCAGCAGCCGCCATGCCCTGCTGACGACCGGTACCTGCGTGCCTGGCCAGCCCCCTTGCCCCAGTGACAACCGGTGCCCACGTGTCCCGGGCCAGCCAGCCCCCACGCCCCGGTGAAGAGACAGCACCCACCGTGAGCTGGTAATCTGTCCCCAGCATGTACTTCTGCTCCTTGCCCGGCAAGTCCCTGCTGATGTGGGCCACCACAAAGAGCGAGGCGGGCAGGCGGACAGACGGGCTCACCAGGACACTGCCCCAAAGGGCAGCGTAAAACACCTCTTTGCCGACCACCAGGGACAGTCTCAGGAGCAGAGCGTCTGTCCTGTGGGTGAGAGGACAGAAGTTCAGGGCTCCTTCCCCACGTGTCTCTGTGATTGCTTCATGCCTCAGCTCATTCTCCCCGGCCGGGAAAATGCCAGTGTCCCCACCAATCTAGCTGCTGCCACCTCGTGTCTTTGTCCACCTGCCACTGTCGCTGACACTAAATGTGCTAAAACACATGTCAGTCACTGAGAGGTACGGCTTCTTGGCCAACAGGCAGCGTAGGACTGGTTGTATCACCGTGGCACTAAGTCCATCTCTGCCTCTGGCCTCCCCATGGATGCCTTGCTACTTTTAGGACGATTCCGCCACCAAAGGGGATGAGCAGGTCAGCCGCTTCATACAGAAGCATAAAGAATCATAAACATGTCAAAAAAAAAAAAAAAAGGCGGATGTGACTGATTGGAGACTTAAATAATGATGAAGATACTCCCAACCTGAGCACAGACAAAATGTGACATTTGACTTCAGAAACGCTGGAGACCATATTTGCCTAGACCTCCCACTCCAGTGCAAGTGCCGTAAAGCCTGGGGCGGTGTTTTCTGTCCCTGCCCACAGCACCTCCGCACGGGCTCCCGGTCCGGGAAGTTCTCGTGCTGATGCCAATGTTTACTCATACCTTATCTTTGTCTAGGTCTTGCTCCTATGACACCACGTCATCAACTTCATGTGTGTCCTTTAGCAGAAGCAGTGTCATCAGTGGATCAAGGCTTGTTTTTCCACTGACGCTGACCACGGCCAGGCCTTTCTCTGCTCGGTGCTGTACCTGCAGCTGACTAGGGCACCTTCCTTGTCAACAATGAAGACAAAAATTGTGTGGCCGGGTGACAGCCTCCATCAATAGAACAGCAGAGGCAAATCCCCACAAAGGGATCTCGCTTAACGAGTGATCTGACTCAAAATCGGAAAGGGTTCCCTTTCTCACATGCTTCCAATACACAAAGACGACTGACAATAATTGCAGAAGGACTGGCCCAGTGGGATGCGCCGGTCTGCTCAGGTTTCTGGTGTCTGAATCCTGTCTGCTTCTTGGCTGTGGTCCCCAGGACCGCTTTAACCTCTGTGCACATTTGCTCTCTGCCGTGAGACGTGGGAAAGATGGAGATGTGAGCATCTCATGCAAACACACAGCACAGAGGACAGAGCAGTGCTCAGGCCACGTCGCCCACCACTGCCACTGCGTCGGCCCTGTTCGCTCACCTAGCGTCAGGTGAGCGTCTGGCACACAGCCGGCATGCGAAGAAACTGTCGGATGAACGCCACTGTTTCCCTCTTATTATAACCCAAACTGTCTTTGGCTTATTTCTCAGTAAGCAGTTGAGTATATACAAACAGATTTCATATAAAAAGTCTACCAGATTTCATATAAAAATTCATTTTTATATTAGAAATGAATTTTGTTCTCCTTAAGACTAGTCTGAGTCTTTTTGTCTCATGAAATATTTGTAGCAAATGATGCACGGTTTCGTCGTCTCGGGGAAAACAAAGAGGAAGTGGCATGAGTAACAGCCCAGTGTTTAGAAAAAGCACACAGAACGGTTAAGTGGCTGAAGGTACCAAACGGTCTTCTACCAAGGCTGAGAAAACCAAGAGAGCTCATCTTTGCCACCTCTGAAAACAATGCAGCAAAGGCCCTAATTTGTGGCGGAAGCACCACCGGCAGCTGCAGCTCCAGTAAGCCAGGCAGACAGGCAGCCCTGAACTAGGAAGAGACGCCTACGGCGACAGATTAGGGAGCCCAGAGTGCTCCAGGACCCCTCCCACGAGAAGGCCGCCGTCTAGGTAACGCACGCACCATGACGTCCTCCGCCGCTCACAGGGGTGAATTCCCAGTGCGCCCGCTGAACACCGGCCACGGAGCAGTTCCTCAGAAGAGGGGTTCCACTGTCACAAAGCCTGGGAAATGCCACATATGCTATCCCCTCTTCAATATTCAGAGAACACTAGCTAGTTTTTCTCTTTAAATAAATGTAGCTTTAAGTCTCATTTCTATTCTGAAAATTAACAGATATTAATAATTTACATGATGCTACTGTTCAGGAGATGGCCATCATTGACAGGACTTAGCTGTGCAGAGCCAGGTAAAGAGCAAGCTAACCGGGGTTAAAAGCTAAGTAACCTTCCACTACTAATTACTCTTATCACCTCAGTTGTAAAATTTCAAAATTAATGTGCACAGTTTAGTGTCCAGAATGCTAATCTTTTCAAGACCAACCAACAACCAAAAACAAAACAAAACCCCAAACCCCTACTATTTCCATCCTTCCTCATCCGCCTGGACAGCTGCACACGCATCTGTTTGGAAAACATGAAGGGGCCAGAACTTTTAGAAGGAGCCTGGGTCTAGGAGTCAAGTGACAGAATCTTGTAAAGGTCCTCCTGCTGACCCCTGCGTGACCGTGACCTTTCACTAACCCACACGCCTGCTGCGCCTCACCGTGTGCCACAGCCACAGGGCTTGGTGCTAGGCTGAAAACAGCAGAGACAGGCTCCGCCTCCTAAGGAAGGGACCCCAGCGATTCTCGACTCTCGGGGCGTTGCCACCTGCCAGATGGAATGGAAGCTCCACCCACTCACTCTATGTGAAAGATGGAAATGGCTGAAGTGCAAATTTCTGGTTAAGTTTGTCGAATCCCAGCACAGCTTGTGATTTAAAGCACCCTGGTCACTGGCCACACTCCCTCAAGCGATTCTGATTACGGTTCCCTTGAGTTTCGGGGAGGACCCCAAGCAGGCCTTGGACCGACTCCTTGACTCCACCTCCCCCTCTCGCACCCTCGAAGCGCAGCCAACACAACAGGCAAACGTGGTGCGGCTGGGGATGCGTCAGGCGGAAAATCCGAGCGATGTGTGCATCATCGAGTGGGAACGTCTACAAGCACAAAGCTTTCGCTTTGCCAGTCGGGCTGTGCATGAGCTCCGGGCACAGATCCCGTGGACGGAGGTTAGCACCGCGGCATCACTCAGAACGCGTTCTTATGTCCTAATCCCCCAGAAGAACAGGGCACTGGACGCGCAGTGGTCTGAGTGGTGTATTCTCTCTCCCGTTCCCAAGCAGCGACCGAAACACCTGCCTGCACTTTTACGCATGTCAGCTTTACAAATTTCTCCCAGTGTTGCTGAGATTTATCAAACTACTCTGTCTGCCTAGTAGCCCCTGTCAAGCCCTCCTGGGGAATGAAACCCGGCCTTGCGTTTTTACCAGAAGCAGCCTAGTTCACTGGGAAGAAGGACTTCGGAATCTGATGTGTGCAGGGGCTGGAACGTCAACTCTGCTGCCCACTGACTGTGTGACTCTGGGAAACTCACCTGTGCTCTCTCACCTGTAAACGGAGGTACTGCCCAGAGAACACAGCACTTCGTCGAGCAGAGACCACCACAGAAATGTGGACCATCGACCCCGCTTTATGGCGTCCCCTGCTCCGCGTGTCTCTGCATTTCTTTCCCATTTCTTATAAAGCAATGAATGACATAAAGACAAGCAGCCCGGCCCACTCGCCCGGGAGCGGCAGAGCCAGCAGCACCGGCTGCGACCCACCTGTCATAGATCTCTGAGCCCTCCTCGAGACCGGGCAGCAGGCCGATGATGAAGGCCTGGAGGCTGGGCAGGAGCAGCTTCTGCAGCGGGAGAAAGTACTTCTCATACAGGCCAAGCAGCACGGGCCGCACCGACATGGCTGCGTTCGCCAGGAGAGGGAACAACCCACAGCTTTGGGGGAGAACACAGGGAGCGGGGGGACAAATGAGACACCTAATCACAAGTCCCAGGTGACCGGCCAGCCATCCACACGGGAGATGTCACGACGTACCGCCAGCGAAGAGCAGCATGTGCACACTACACTGCTGCCTAACGAGAGGCCTGGGAGGAGGGACCCCCACGGGTGGAGCCGGTCACCTCCCGGGATGGCTTCACGATGGACTGCCCCACCCCCCTGAATTTTGCTTGTTTACCATTCGCTTATCTTGTGAACTGAAATATGGATTACTTGAGTAATAAAAAAAATCACACCATGGGGCAGCTGTCATACCTGTACAGGAACAAATCCTTGGCCAGCCATTTGGTCCCCACAATTTTAAAGATAATCTCATAGGTTTCCAGGGCTTTCAAGTGCACACCACTGGGCAGAGCAGGATGCAGGCACTGAGCTAGCCTCTTGCTGATAATGAGCCGTCTGGGCAACAAGGAATACTTCAGGTTGCTCTGAAGAGCCTGGAAAACACAAGGAAAAACCCATGAGGAAGGCTGGTGATATTTACAATGGAGAGTAAGTCCGCCGGGCTGGAAGGCAGCAGCAGGCCCCAGTGGGGCTGTAAAAAACGAGACAGGACAGGACTGTGCGGGAGGGCCTGGGGACCATGAGCCAGGCTTCGGGGACGTGGGTGCTGGGAGGCGCCCCACAAGGCTGGGCATGAGGCGGGCCCTAGACTTAAGAGTAAGGAAGACTGTCCTCCTCAAAGTGACTCTGTCACCATCAGGCCAGCTTCTCAGCCACACATGGGAACCCGTGTGCAGGTGAGGGCCGTGTGTTTCCGTCTAGGAAAGCCTCCAGTCTTCACAGACGAGGCGGAACATGGAGCATATCAGGACAGGCGACCTCCCGTCCTAAGACGACCCTGTTCTCTGAGCCACGGAAGCCTCGGGATGTTTCCGCAAGGAGAGAAAGAAGCTTGAATTTCCCCATCATTCTCTCAGCTCGGCTTCACGGCCACGTGGATCTGAGCAGACAGTAGCCCCAGAAGAGACAGGGGGCACTTCTAGACTGTGACTCCTGGCACCTTCACCAGCTAACCCCGCAGGAGAAACAGAAGCCTGTTGGCAAGGAGCGACAGTCCCGTCCTCAAGCAGGACACAGGCCCTGTCTGTGCCAAAGCATCCCTGGGTGTCTGCTGCACCAGGAGTGTGAGTGGGCCAGTGCTATCCCTCAAGGTATCAGGCACTGTGGCGGGGTGGGTCCTTGTGACTCAACCTTGCTACATCAAGTGTCTGTCATTAAGGCGGAACAACCCACACACATAACCCACACCAATGTTTACTGAGAGCCTTTAGGGCAAAGTCCACCTCTCTTAAAAGCCACTCCAAGGCCTCCGCAGGGGACTCCTGCCTGCTCCGCCCTCCTGTCTCCTAACGCTTCAGCTCCACCTGCGGCCCGGTCTGCCCGGTCTGCCCTTCCCAACCCCTCTGCCCCAACGTCCTTCCTCCCCGTGGCCTGCCTCCTTTTCCTCACAGGAGACTTAGCTCGGCACCCATCTCGTGCAGGCAGGATGGTCCTCCCCCACTGGGGTCCATGTGCACACCTGTCACTGACTTCCAGCGCTGTTCTCATGATTACCTGCCTAAGGGTCTGACTTGGGTGGCAGGGAGCTCAGAGCAGGTCTGTCTCCTCCCCGTTTTTTTTATTTTTTCCGCGCTCTGCACGATGCCTACAACAAAGCGAGCTATCTGGAGAATGGCACAGACATGTGCAATGCCCACTGCATTCTGTCCATGTGTCAGAACCGCTGAGCCCTGGACCATCTGGTCTTAGGGGCATGAGAGCTTTATTTTTACAAACAAACAATATGATCCTACCCCATCCCCTCCAAAATACTGAGATTATGGAGGAGGTAAAAGGAAGAGAAGGAAAAGAATGTTTTTTTACCAGAAGCCTGTGGTCTAATAGAACTCTCAAATTCAATAAAATCACACCTTAAAAAACAAAACAAAAAACAAAACAGATACAACCAAAGGTCATCAAGAAATATCTTAAAACTCTTATCTTAAAAATAAGAGTCTGATATCTTTAAACAAAGGGAAAGCCAAGAAAATATTTAAACGAGCTTATGTAAAAACAAACAAACAACTGAGGAGGTGACCCGAAACATAGGCCGTGATGAAGGATCGGAACAGACGGACAGATGGCTGCAGCAGAATGGAAATGAACGTGGCAGACGTACAGGAAATGGCACATCTATTACGGACATTTTCAAACATATCAAAAGCACGTACAATAGCAACACAACAGCTTCAACAAGTACCAACTCCTGGCCAGTCCTGAAGACATGGCTCTTAGAAAACAATGTCTGTGACTCGGCTGGCTGACTGATGTGGCCGTGGGCTTTCTCCGTGATTCAAGAGTAGGAGAGCGAAACTGTTATTTTTGTCAGCACAGAGCTTTCGCTTTTGAAGTCACTACCAACTCTCATTTTTGCTCAGTGTAATCTTCTTCTTTTTTTTTTTACGCCTACAGCACCTGGTCTTCCTAGGTTGTCTCCCATCCAAGTACTAACCACGCCCAACCCTGCTTAGCTTCCGAGATCAGACGAGATCGGGCATGTTCAGGGTGGCATGGCCGTAGACTGCTCTGTGTATTCTAAGGACATCTACTATTTGAGGTGCAAACTAGGTGACCCATTCCCTGCAGTGGGTCATCTGGGATTCACAAGTGCTTGGTTTCTTTCCCCTCTAGATGTGGCAGGTAGACTCACTCAGGCCAGGGAAATGAGTGGAATAATACATGTCACTTCTGGCACAGGCTTTAGAAGACAGCTCAAACCTCGTCAGGTTCTCTCTTCCCAGCACTTAGCTCATGCAGACATGGGTTGAGATGGAGCCTGTTCCAATCTGACTCCCTGAGAAATTAGAGCAAACAATACTTGCTGACCCAGTAAGGCAGAACTCAACCATGGTATAAAAACCAGAGACTGGGGACTGTTTGTTACCAGGACTTAACCCTCCCTCTCCTGACTGATACACACACCTCTTCTCCTTTAAATGTGATTACAATGAACCACAACCATTTGTTTCAAATAAAGGAGCTGGTTGCTATTTCTTTCTCATCTGAATTTCTTATGCCATTTACTTTAATTTGAAAAAGAAAAAGAAACAACCAAGAAATGAGGCTGTGACTAGCAGCGTGGCATCAATTCTGCTCTGTATGTGCCCAGGTGAATCAACACGAACATGGCACATCTGAGACAAGGACTCTGCCTACTGAGGAAAAGGCACCCAGTGATGAAAGAAGCTGTCTGGTTCGAAAACGTGGCAAGAGCAGAGGATATAAACGGGCAGTAGTTAGAAAAATGAAAAGATACCCTTCTTGATAAGAAAAATGCAAACTAAAACTACCAGGAAATGCCATTGTTCTCACCCATCAGATTGGCAAGTTAGATCAAAGCGCACAGGTTCTGGTGTAGAGCACAGCCACCCAGAGATCACGGATCAAGTTCATCACGCCGAGAGTCAGAATTTGGCCAGACAGAACTCGTAAGCCTGCTCTGTGGGGGCGGTTACGATACTGAACCCCTCTGTACCTTTCTATCATTAAAAATGGGACTAAAATAGGACGTAGGTCATAATGATTGTGTTAACACACTTCCCACAGAGCCTGACACTTCACATGTGTCAAAACTGAGGCTAAACAGGACTGAGGCTATCAGAACGCCTGGTTTAAGTGTGTATGCTTTCGGGCCAGAGCCTCCGATTTTGGTTCCACCACTTGTCAACTGCAAGCTAAAATGAGTGACCACAAGGGCTCAACAGGGAACAATGGATACCGCAGCCACTTCTGTACAGAGCAAGTCTCCCCTCAACCCTCACTCCGACAATGTCTCCCTATGCTTTACACCATGACATTGGCTTTGGTTGTGAGCAGCGCTCTTAGAAGAACTGATTTATGTATAATACACTCTAGACAGTTTGCAGCAAAGTGACAAAGAAGTTCTGCTTCCATATCCATATAATCAATGGAAAGGAAAGCGAAACCACACAAAACAAAACCCGTAACACGAGGTTTTGCTAGCTACTTCCTCCTCATGTTCCTCCATGCCTGGGATACTTAGAGTTCCTCTGATGTTAGGTGAATAAAAAAGTTCCTCTGCTGCAAAAGTAAAAAAATAAAAAAAATAAAAAATAAAATAAAATAAAATAAAATGAGTGACCACATGTGAAGAATTTAGCACAGTGCCTGGAATGGAGTGAACCATCAACAAATGTTATGTCTTATCCTAAGGACAAACTGAAAATCAAGCACAAGATTTAGTGGAGAGAAATGCATTGCATCTTTTAAAGAACTGATTATAACCCAGTTGTTTACTAATAGCGCCCTTCATTGTCAGAAAAGCAAACAAGGACACAAGTTAGATGCATTAAGGAGAAAGACAGAAATGGTATTAGAAAGGAAAGGCTCAACTGTTGTACCTGGAAGTAAATCAACTGTAAACCGCAAATCTAGTAAGAAATCCGAGACACAGAAGTTGGAGAAAATCTGCATATAATAACAGGTGGAGTTGGAGAACCTAAAATGTCTTTTTAAGAAGACAGAGGAAAAGATAACTAGAAATTGATATTTGAGATTAAAGGGGGAAAGTATTATTTCTTAAATGGTATTTCATGAAAATTTTCTAGAACATTTTGCAAGATGGAAGACGAGATCAGAATCGCCGGGTGAAGATGCTATTTCTCAAATTGATATTTGAGATTAAAGGGGGAAAGTATTATTTCTTAAATGAAAATTTTCTAGAACATTTTGCAAGCTGGAAGACGAGATCAGAATCGCCGGGTGAAGATGCTTCCCAGGTGGCAGCTGGAAACACTTCTGGAACCGAAGGACTTCCCCAGACTGAGCTGCTCGCCCCTGAGTGCCGAGTACGCAGGAAATGGGGTCGTGGGCCTTATTTAAAAACTCCTTTTGCTCGAGCAGTAGCATCTTGAATGGGAACCTGTCTGAAGGGGCGCATAAGCAACTCTTGCCGCCATTAAGGAAAGCCTGCTCTTCACCATCCCCCGCGGGCTCTTCGCCATCACCAGCAGGCTCTGAGCAGCTCCCCGGTGGGACAGTAGGAAAAGCCGGTCCTCTGGTCAGCGGTAAGGCACACCACGAAGCCCCCCATTCTGGCTCCCTGAAAGTCCACCTTTGTGAGACGTTTCCTTCAGCCCGACTGAGGGCTAACACACAGCCACGAGGTGAACACCTCCCTCAGAGCCCACCCAGCGTGGTGGCTCAGCCTGTGGCCTTCCTCAGTCAGACACCCTTGATCCAGAGGCCCCTCTACCTGTGAGCTGTCGACTCGTGTGCCTCGGGCGGCAGCCAAGCACCTGGCCCACGGGCCGGCCCACTGCCAGGCTCTCGACGATGCTTCTAGGTAGGAAACTGGAGGGGTCCTGCTGCCTTCCCCCCGAGAGGTGAGGTCAAGCCTAACGCCCACAGCTGCCGCTGCTTTTGGAAAAGCGCATGTTCCACTCAGAGCAGCCCTGGCCTAGGAGGTTTCAGAACAGCGCAGTGCAGCGCACCTCCACTGGGCGTGAAAAATGGTGCGGCTGCAAACACACAGCACGTCGGCTCCTCAAAATTTAAACATTTGATTTGTTTACCAAATTACCTTACGATCTGGCAACTCCACTTCTGGGTGCACATCCCAGAGAACTGAAAGCAGAGATTCAAACAGATTATTTGCACAACCATGCATTATTTACAACAGCCAAAAAGGCAGGAACCACCCGAGGGCCCATGGCAGGGTGACTGGATACACAAGACGTGGTACATACACAACGGGGCGTCAGTCGGCCTTAAAACTCAAATGCGTGCTACAACACGGATGAACCTTGAAGACGTTATTCTAGGTGGGGCAAGCCTGTCACAAAAGGACAAACACTGTATGATTCCGCTCACACCAGGTCCCTAGAGTCAGAGTCATAGAGACAGAGAGCAGAATGGTGGTGCCAGAGGCTGGGGATGGTGGGGAGGGAGTTGGTGTCGAATGGGGACAGAGTTTCTGTTTGAGACGGTCAAAAGTTCTGGAGATGGATGGTGTTGATGGCTGCACGATGTGAATACAATGAATGCCGCTGAACTGTCCACTTAAAAATAGTTAAAATGGTAAATTTTATGAGTATTTTACTGCTGCCAAAAAAGAAAAAAGAAATGAACACTGTTTCCTGCTAACTGTTCCTGTCAGCTAATCTACACGAACCATGAGTGACGTTTGCATGCTGGACTGTACTACACACTCCTTCCTGACCAGAGAAAAGGGGACTCCTTTTAACAGATTCTGAAGGGACTCAGGGACGCTGCTAACTGTGAGTTTTAGCCCTTCTTTAGCAAGACGCCACCTGAACCGAGCCCCACCTTCGAGCGCCTGAACATCACTGGCTCTTCACGCCCCTCCCAGCTGGAACCGCAGGCAGCTCAGGGAGTCCCACCCCGACGCCGCCTTCCGCTTTCCAGCCTCTAACCCAGCATCTGGCTTGGGGAGGACCCTTGTCCCGCGAGAAAAGCGCAGTGAACGTTTCCAGGGACATTTCGTTGTTTGGGTTGTATTCTTCAGGAAACCAGAAACCCAACATGACTGGCCAGTGATCATAATATGTATAGTTTAAACAATGAATAAAAACAATGTACACTAAAAAGAAATAAGAAATGTTTTTCTACAACTATTGAATAAATTATCTCAGGAAAACAGATGAATTGGAAGGGAAAATGGGCCATGTTTTCAAAATCACTTTTTAATGGGTTAAACAGAAAGGAAAAATTATAACGTGACAGGAAATTAAACTTCCTTATTTATTTCACTCAGACAATATGCTATTTTAACAACATTCCTTGAACTAAAGTTACGATATAATGACAGTATTTTTAACTTCATTGTATTCATGGGCTCAACAGGCTGACCTTAAAACAAAACAATAAAATACAAGTTTGAAAAAAAAGGTCTGAACCACATCTGAGCTTCATTAACAGAGACCAGGAAGTGTCTTACTTTGCCCCACCCAAGACGATGTCTGTGTTTCACTCTGACATTACACAATCTGACAGTCTGATACCCTCCAGGATGCTCGGCATGATTCAGAATGGGTCTATGTAAGAAACATGATGACAAATTTAAAAAGGGTACACCACAGACTTAAAAGTAATTTTATACAACTAAAATGATGCAAAAGCTGATTCAATACATTTTGTTACATAAAATGGTTAAGATGATAGATTTTATGTTATGTGTCTTTTATCACAATATGGGTGGGGAGAGTTATTTGATTAAAAATGTTTTAGCTTATAAAATGAAATTTTAAATGTTTCTTTTAAAAGTTCCTGTCTAGAAGAGACAGCCCCTACCTGCTCTTACACAGAACGAGAATGCTGACTTAGGAATGCCAGACGCCTGTCTCCAAAGAAACGTCAAGCACGCCAACTTAAAAGCATGTCTCTCATCAAGCACATGGTAAAACACCGGCATATCTTCCTTCTGGAAGTCAGTCAAGGAACATTTACAAGGATGTTCATTTCCTGCCACAAAACACCAAGGTATACAGTAAGAAAGACCGGCCAGGTGGCACGAGCCTGAACACTCGTTAAGTATCTGCTAAGGGACAGCAACGGTGCCCTTCCGGAAAAAATGAAAACAGAGCAGACACTGAAATAATAACAAGACTGGCCAGGACTTCCCACATTAAAGGAGGCCGAGTACCGCTGGCGGGTGTCGCACTTTACCTGACAGGCAGTAACCTGGCCACCTGGACAGCTTGGAGGGGCGGAGAAATAGCAAGAGACGGCTGAAGAAACAGGCAAATTTCAAGGCCCCCAGAGCCACTGCAGGAGGTTGGGTTTTCACTGGTAGCAAGTGAGGTCAGCTTTTGTTTAATTGGGGGATTGTCACTCATTCACGCCTCTGTAAACAAGGCACTTCCTTCTCAGAAAGGTCACTGACCGAACTATCTGTGCGTTGCATTTAGACAGGACTGCTGAACACTAGCAGCAAACCTGCACCGTCAGCCAACCCAACACGGTGACAGCATCCAAGTCCCGTGATCCCAGCCTGCAGTGAAGCTACCAGCAGGGCGTGCGGCTTAACTCAACCTTCCACACCAGTTAGAGAGGTTTCAGAATACGTTTTCTTCGTCTATAAATTTCTTTAAATTATTTTATTTCTTTTGAATAGTGTTGTAGTGAATATTAACTTACATTCTCTGGGCAAATACCACGCTGCCTGGGCGGGCACCACCTCACGCTGCGCATGCGCACCTGCCGGGCTGGCCATGCGCAGACGGAGAGCCGAAGGCGCAGGTGCGCGGGGCCAGCCCGCAGCTGGGACTACCCAAACGTCCGTGGGAAGGGCAGCCTGCTGAAGCTCTGGGCCCGGCAGGCTCACACACTCGTTTTTAACAGTGCCGCTGGCTGGCTCTGCTGTGGAGGGATGCTCTGCTGGTCTCAGCTGTGAGAAAGCACAGAAAGGCAGCGCCAGGGGAACACGATGGGGGCGCAGGCCCTGCACGAGCCGGACCTAGGTCTGAGGCGGGCCCCACCTGTCGTGGTTGTCCAGTCTTGTCACGAGTTGCCTGACCATGCTGACGCGCCGTCTTCTCACACAGAAAATGTGCCGTCACCTACTCACTGGCTGGTCATGTGGGTTAGACTCAAGAAGGGGCTGACTCATTCGGGGTTTCATTCCGTTTCCACTTCCCCAGCGTCAGGGTTAACACAGCGCAGGCACGCGCACGCGCATGCGCGAGCACACGCGCGGCAAGAGCGCCAGGGTCCCTCGATCTCCCTGTTAAGATGACCGGGAACTGACATTCTAGGTCACAGAGGACAAGCTACAGCACACATGTTCAAGTACCGCTCTTTAATCTTTTCCCTTCCGAACTTATTACAACATTTAGGTTCTAAAAGCCACTCTCAGCACTGACACCAATTTTCCCTGTCTTTCCGCACAGAGACTCTAGGTGGCTAGCTGTCATTCCTGCCATGTCTCCAGACTTACGTTTTATTCTTCTCCAACGGCAGTGCACTTGCTCAGCGCTCTGACATTCACCCCCCACACCCGACTCTGACACCCCACGTGGGCCGTGGCCCTGGCTGAGCTGAAGCACTGGGAGGCCTCCAGCAAGTCTGAGCGTCAGTGTCTTCATCAGTAAAAGGGGTTAAATGGCACAGACTTTGGAGGATTACAGATTTGAAAAATTGGTGACGAGCATGTAACGGGCTCACCGAAGGGAATCACTGTATTTGGGTGGCCCAGGGGCCAACTGGCTCAGAAGTGATGGAAAATGGCGGGTGGTCAAAGCAACTGAATTCTAAAGTAAAACACATGGAAATGAATGTGTGGGGTAAACACGCCCTACAGAACATATTCTCAACTCTGAAACACACATGATGCAGAGATACTGAAATACTCAAGAATTTACGATCACAAACCAGAACACATAATAAAGGTAATCGCGCCATGAAGATACTTTAAACGTGGTCTATGGAAATTTTTTTTTGCTTTGCTTAAACAAATTTTAATCTACATGCAAATGATATAGTTAACAAACCGACCAACCAAAAACCTATTACATGGAAGTCAGAACTGGAAGAGAAGAGCATCTTGAGGACAAAAATCTCATTGCAAATCCCAAACAGGCTTCCGTCCCAAAAATTCCTCCAGGAGAACGCAATGTTCTTCAAAATTCACACCTAGAACAGAATTGGCCTGCTCAGATGAGAATGTACCCCTTCCTGCACCGAGCAGCCTTCTCTAGAGAGGTCCTGAGCATACTTCCACAGTTTGAGAGGGGCTGCTCAGAGCTCAGGACGTGGGACATGTCCTCCCAGAGTGCTCAGTTCACCGGCCCACAAGCGCCTGGGGCACGGGAGTGTGGGATCTGCACGGGGCACCAGTAATTCAGAGTGGAATGGAATTCAGTCTCAGTCGGGCACACAACTCCCAGCGGGGCACCGCCCGCTCAGTCTGCTCAGGGTCTGACCGTGGTCGTCCTCCTCTGTGCTCTGCCTCTGCTCCCCTGTCCCCGAGACACGTTATCTGCACAGAAGCAGGTGACAGTTAAAGAACAAGCTCTCGGTGGTGAGGAGGGAAGGGGCCGCTAATAATGCCCACAGGAACAGTGACAAAGGCATGAAAGCCTGGCTCTCCCAGATTGGTTCACGCCCAAAGCTGGCCCTTGTCTCCCAAACGCAGCAGCTATAAAACGGCCAGGGACACCGGGAACCAAGAGGCAGAACACGTGGCTGGCACAAAGCGCGTGCTGGCAGAACATGACCTCTGCAGAAATGCAATGGGGTCCTGTACTTAGGATAAGACCTGCACAGATGGGGAGACAGAAAATCCTCTGTAATATCTCTATAAAAACCTGATACCAGCCAGAACCACGCCGATGCAGACGGCACGGGTGCAGATCAGCACAAGGCATTCTGCATCTTTTACAAACACCTTTACTGTCAAGAAACAAGTGTGGACGCATCAGCCCTCGGAGGACATAGGCTCTGATGGGTTAAGGGCGGAATAGGCTATGCCACCATACAAGGCTAAATGAAGAAACGCATCACCTCACACCCAGAACGACAGCAGTGGTTCTCAAACTGGGGAAAGTTTGCCCCCAAGGGACACCTGGCAACGTGTGGAGACGTTTCTGGTGTTACAATGGGGAGGGCGTGCTACTAGCATTTAGTGGACATTGGCCAGGATGCTGACAGACATCCCAGAGTGCACGGGATGGCAGCATTGTGGATGCCAGCCGCGCGGAGGCCGAGTGACCCCACTGCGGAGGAACCCCGCTGCGGAGGAGCACATGTTTGCCCAGTGCAAGGGCTAACGGCATCCTGAAAGGACCCAGCTTTCTCAGGCTTATTTGCTCCCAGCGGTGACTTGACTCATCCTTAGGTTTTCCTCTCATGGCCTCTGATATCTGCCACACATTCAGGCGTTAAATTCTCACCCAACTACAGAGAGAAGCAAAAAA
>NW_006439713.1:5077934-5080805 GCF_000325575.1 Pteropus alecto
AAAAAAAAAACCAGCGTTTGTTCCTGTCCTGTCTCTCTGTATTAGAGGGAATCTTTTCCGGAAGGCAGCCGGCCACACCTCATGGGCTAGGGAAGGTCATGTGCCCATGTCTAAATCCCTGCCCAGGAAAACAGAATGAAAAGAACTGAGTCCTGAACAATAACATCGGCCACTCGGGCTGGGACACGGGGGCTCCCATCCCGCAGCACATCATCACCTGACGCCTCGATGTAACTGTGTTCTTTTGACAAGAAAGAAGAGGGTGAGTGGCTGTTGGGTGGGCAACCAGCATGTCTGTCCCAAACTGAGAAGTAGGTGGTGAGCCCGAACGTGAACCCAGGTGCTCTGCTTCCATGCTCAGTGTCCCTTCACCCCACGTCCGAATCAGCACGCCTTCCAACATACTACTTCCGAGGCACATCCCGGGCGGTGGGAGAATCTGGCTCAAGTACAATAATCACCAAAAGCACGCGAGTAAAACGCAAGGCAGACACACCTGCGCTGCTTAGGGAAAAGCAACTCGGCACTTACAAACTGTCAGGTAAGGAACTGAATGACGTACATTTCGTGCTACACGAGGGTAAGAGGTTACTAAGGTCAGTAAGTGAGGAATAAACGGAGTCCCGCTGAGACAAGCAATCCGATGGGTTAACACTGGCGGCACTCCCACGGAAGTCAGTGCCCGGCGGGTGGGGCAGGGACAGGCGCTGTCCCTGAATCGCGCCCCCTCCCGTGGCAGGGGTGGCAGCTGGGCATGGCTGCCCGGCCAGGGCAGATGTTCCTCCTCTGAAGATACAAGTGCGAGTAACGTGCGCCGCTACATCCCACACGTGCTCCCCCTTCCCGTGGGACAGAACGGCGGCGAACGCAGCAGCCTGGAAAGCCGTGTGTTGCAGACGGCGGAGTCCCTGGCCCGAGTCTGCGGGACGACCACGCGGGAGGCAGCTGCCCAATCTCCGGCACCGTGACCGACTGACACGAGAGCCGGAAACAGACTTCCATCTCATCGGTGGTGCTGCCTGCGTGGACTCGTTACAGCAGCTAACACTACTGCACCATTGATGGTATCACCACTATTTAATGCTATTCCAAAAAACTTAGCCAAATATTAGGAAAAAACACAAACTTGGCATTGGCTGATGGTATGCCTGTGTCTACCTGAAAAAAAAACCAATCAGCTGTTCGTTAACCAATGTCACCAAAATAAAAAAAAAAAATTAAAAAAAAAATCAGCTGAAAAAACTTAAAAATAAATTTACAAAGATGGTCAGTTTCCAAATTCTAGAAGTTGATAGTTCCCTAGATGCCAACAACCAGTTAAAACACATAGTGAAAAATAATCCCGTTCAAAAATAACACGAATACATGCATAAAATATCTAATATATTTAAGAAACAGGGAGAACTTACATGAAAAGACCAATTAAATTCTTAGGGACATAAGCAAATACTTTTTCATCATTGAAGAAAACTACCACATTTCTACGTGTGTAAAGATGCCACTTCTTCCCAAAATATTCTATATTTGTCCCCTAATACCAATCAACCTCCAAAAGAGTTTTTAACTTTAGAAATGATGCTCCATCTGGAAGAACACACCCTGGGAATGAATGGTAGAGAATTTCTGAAAAAGAGCGGCTGGGCTGGGCTGGGCTGGCGTAGACAGACACTATGAAGTATGGCAGTTCACATACTGTGGCTCTGGCACCAGCCCAGCCAGATGAGTGGATCAAAATAAAGTCCACACACAGACTCACATGTCCAAAGGTTTAACTTTCTGACTGAACGACACAGAAACTCCACCTCTGGCAATACACCTTGATGAAAACAGCCACGTGCAGAAAGATGTCATGAGAACCTCATTTAGAATTATTAAAAGCTGGAAGTAAACCAGTCGAACAGCAAAGGGCTTGCAGCTCTTGTCCAGTCCTACACCCCACCCGCCACCACCCCACCACACACACAACTAAGGGAGCTATATATGGACTGTTCAACCTTTTTGTCATCTATTTTGTCATGAGCATTTTTTCATGTTAGTACCTACAAGTCCACTTCATTTGGATGACTCTATATGCCACTGCACTTCCCTATTGAGGGGGATCATTTCCAATGTTTTTGCTGTTACATATAATAAAATGACAAAGATCTTTATAGTTATCTTTGTGTTGTACTTCTAGAGGATTAAAACACATTTACAACAATCACATACTACCTCTCTGATCATTAGTCATTTGGGAAAAACAAAAGCCATGGGAGTGGTTACTACACTTCCACCGGCTGACTTAAGAAGACTGCCCACCCCACGTGCTGGCAAGGGCGTGGAAGAACCACAGTTCCTGTACACTGATGGTGGCGCGTAAAATGACACGCCACTTTGGAAAACAGTTTGGCAGTTTTTTTAAAAAAGTTAAAATATATATCTCCTGGAAGCAACCCAAATGTCCATTGACAGAGAAATACATAAATGGTGAACGTCCACAGTCTCCTGCTCGGCAGTAAAAAGGAATGGACTATCAATACATACACCAACCTGGCCAACTCTCAGAGTTTTGCTGAGAAGCCGAATTTGCAGATAAGAAGGGGAAGAAAAAAGAGTACATGCTGTATGATTCTGTTTGTATAAAATTCTTGAAAATGCAAACTAATCTACAGTGATAGGAAGCAGATCCACGGTTGCCTGAGGGTGGGGACAGAGGGGAGGAGGGACTACAAAAGGGCACAAGAAAATTTCTGGGGGTGACAGATACATGTCCACTGCTTTCATGTGGTGATGCCTTCACAGGGCTGTCCGCGTCAAAACTCATCAAATTATACCCTTAAAATGGGTGTAGAATTTATTGTATGTCAACAGAGCTGTAAAAAAAAAAAAAAA
>NW_006439713.1:5081458-5092305 GCF_000325575.1 Pteropus alecto
GTCTTAGAACACTGCCAGGAACAAATGGGCCTCGCTCTCTCCTGCAACGGCTCAGGATTTCTCTACTCAAAAGTGAAGAGTCAGTAATTTCCAATATCTTTTCAGAGGCATTAAGAAGGCATAACGTCTCTACTCAGGAGGCATTAAGGCCCACATCTTTCCACGATGTCCCTAACACCCTACTCATCTGACAACTTCTGCCTCAAGGTCACTGCCACAGATGGCGGCAAAAAGTTGCTGGGAAATGACTAACATAATTGCCCCAAAGCGAGGTATGATACTCTAATAGATGGAGTCCTAAAAGTAAGGTGACAAGACAACCAAGCATTATGTAGGCTGAGAGGCACTCACGGCCCTACTCCAGGTCACTTGCTACTCAGTCTGGTCAAGTGGGGATCAGGAACAATGATTTAAATGGCATCTCGGTGGGAGGAGGAAGAGGCTGGGGAAGAGGACGGAAAGGGTCCTTGCAAGGTGACCCATGGGAAAGCCCACCCTGGAGGGATAAGCCCCCCACAAAGACACCCACAAAGAGGCTGGTGCAGAGCTTGTGAGGTGCAGCACCCCGAGCGGACCAAGGCAACTGCACAGCCTGTCCAGAGTGACTAAGAAGTTCCAGGTACACATTGTGTCACTGCACATGAAAACTGACGGTCTTCATGGTGTTCTCAGGCAGGAAAAATAAATTAAATAAATAACTCTCTACCCTTCCATAAGGCACATGATGAAAAACCATCCGGGCTCCCGTCAGAAATGAGTTTTAAAATAATCCGTACATGGAGAGACAACTGCACTTTCTTGTCAGATCTTGTTACGGAGCCAAATTATAACAGCCCCCAAAATTCGTGCTGAAACCCTAACCTCCATCACCTCAGACTGTGACTGTATGTGAAGACAGGGCTTTTAAAGATGTAATTAACACGAGGTCCTTAGGGTGGGCCCTAATCCAATATGACTGTGTCCTTTTAAGACGACAGATCGAGACAGAGACACAGAGAGGAAAGACCATGTGAGGACGCAGTGAAAGGCACCGTCTACACGCCAAGGAGAGAGGCTTCCGAGGAAACCGAATCTTCCAACACCCTGAGCTTGTACAGTTTATTAATTTCTACTATCCTTCATTTCCAGAAACCGAATCTTCCAACACCCTGAGCTTGGTCTTCTAGCCTCCAGAATGGTGAGAAAGTTAATTCCTGTTAAGTCACTGAGTCTGTGGTATTTTGTTAGAGCAGCTTGAGCAAGCTAATGATGCTTTATCTGACCTAACACTGTTGAACAGAGAAATGCAGGTGACCAGGGCTAGGGTAAAAATCAAGATCCAGTTCAGACCCCTCGAGTTCTCAGGTGGAAGAGGTCTTGGAGCTGATCTGCAAAGGGCCAGAACAGTTCCCTGGTCTCCCAGCTCCAGCCCACATTCTTCTCACAGTGCCACAGTGCTAGTCTGAAATGCCACAACGAGGACGCTATGCTTTAAAAAGGAGGCGTTCGTAATCAAGCAATGAGATTTCAGAAGCTGAAACATGTAACGACACCCTCCTATTTCCCTTGGTACTCATGTCACTGGTGTTCTGGCCATTTCATGAAACTGCAGCATATTGAATAAAAGGAGCAAAAAAAGCAGCTCATTCAGGACCGTTAGGACGTTTTTTAAAGAGAAGTTTTAGTGACAACTTTTTTAATGTACAGTTTATTAATTTCTACTATCCTTCATTTCCACAGTTATAATCCAGGCTTGGTACAGGGGTTGGGTTCCTAGAGCTCAAAATACACTTGGTGATTAAAATTTATCTAAAACTATCCAGTGCAAGATGATGGTTTGAAGCCTCAGATAAACAAGTAAAAATTACCCTAATCCATGTTGATTTGCCTAAAAACTATAAAAGATAAACTTTTCTCTAATACAGAAAAATTCCAATGATACTGAAAGTTTAACAAATTTTTAAAAGGATACAATTAACACTTGTATATAGTCTGACAAATCAAGACCTTTCGGGGCTTAGTTTTCTCATTTGTCAAGAGTTGCGCCAGATGAGCCTTCTGTTCTGCCTATGGTTTGTTTTATAACCTGCAATCATCCACTTTAAGTAGAAGGCATCCTGACCTAACCTTTGTACACTGCAGTATTGCTTCTATTTGCATTATAAAGATTTTTTTACTCATTCATCACTAATATACTCACTGAATGTGTATACATGCATGAATCCAAGAAATCTAATCTTCACTAAAGCAGAAGTAATCGCTAATGATGGAGGCTTGCTCTCTCCAGTGCCAGTAACACTGATCTAGGTGCTAAAGCTGCCCACTGCCAACCCTGGCAGGCTCCCACACACGGGCTGACTCCCCTTACCTAACAGGTAAGGCAGCAGTTACCTTGCTCAAAGCCTTCTGGGAAGCTGCCTGGCTTTCCCACCCTCACAGAACAACACCCCATCATCTGCCCTGGCTACTTCTCCTCCCTCATCTCCTGTCACCTTTCCACCCCAGCCACACCCTCCCGCTACAGTATCTTGGACACAAGCCCATGCCCCATATGGCCTCCCTGCCAGCTTGCTCGCTGCATCCGTGCCTCTGCTAATATCACAAATGTCACATTATCAGAGAGCCATCTCTGTCTCAGCTAGCGCCCCATCCTCCTTCCTCACCACCCCACTTCCCTGGTTTATCTTTCTCCTTAGCAGTCAAGACCCAACAGCGCACATTTATGTGTTGTCTGTCTCCTGTCGCCAAAGCTTCACGTTCCTTGAGAGCAGGATCTGGCGTTAAATGCCGTGTCCCCAGCACCTAGGGGTTCCACATGTCTTGGTTCTACCATTATCCACTTCCTAGACCTGCTGTAGCAGAGCACCACGCATCGGACGGCTTATATCCCGAAATGGAGACTGGAGTCCAAGATCAAGGTGTCGGCAGGGCTGGCTCCGCCTGAGGCTGCGAGGGAGAATCTGTTCCAGGCTGCTGTCTAGCTTCTGGCCGTCTGCTGGCAATCTCTGGCATTTTGGTCTCTGTAGTCATCCTCATACAGCGTCTTCCCACGTGCATGTCTGTCTGTGCCCAAATTTCCCCTTTTTATGAGGACACCAGTCCTACTGGATCAGGGCCCACTCTGGATGACTTCATGTTAACTTGGTCAGCTCTTTAAAGACCCACTCTCCAAATAAGGTCATACTCTGAGGGGCTGAGGGTAAGGGCTCCGACATATCTTCTTTGGAGGATAGAATTCAACTCCTAAAAATCACAGCCATATGACACTGGGCAAGTTAGTTAACCTTCGTCGGTAAATGCGGCAATAGTGGCACCTACCACATTTGGAAAATGAAGACAATGCCCAACAGCAAAGAGGTGTACCCTGACCCTTACGGGAGCCATACAGAAAATGACATGACAAAAGCTCAAGAGCCGCACTCTGAAGCCAGGTGGCCGGGGTGTGAGCCCTCCCTCTGCCACTCAGTGGCTGTGGTCTTGCTCCATTTGCTTAATCTGAGAACAATCTCAAGATAGGTTGTAAGTATTATACAGTAATGCACGTCCGGTCCTTAGCGCACAGTATGCTCTCTATGAATGTCACCTGTCATAGGCAGGGCTAGGTAGGGACAATGTTATACTCATCCCACCAACATCTTGCAAAATTTCAAAGGGGCTGTTTTTACTCATTGCCTAATCATAGCAGCAGACAGGAAGCTCAAGCGTGGGGACACTGTAATGGGATCACCTTTAATTGAGTATCAACTGTAACAAAGAGTTGTCCTTTTAAACTTTTCTCTGATATGACTCATAACCAACTGCCTATGGACACTGACCGGTGCCTCACTCACCCTTCCCAAAGCGCTGGGCCCCTGCCCACCCACGGCGCCGGCTCCGTCAGCCTCCCCATCCCGTCCTGAGTCTCCAGCTGAGAAGCTGGGAGAAAACCTGTGAGTCGTCCTTGATCCGCGCTTTTTCTCCTATAACCCACATCCGATGACCGGTAAGTCCTGTTAGCTCCACCTTCACATACATTCAGAATCCAAACCCCGCCCACCGGCCTATCTCTGTCCCAGCAACAGCTCCAGAACCATCTCCCATCCCAGCCTCCCTGACCCGGCCTGTTCTGTACCCCAGCAGAGCAGCTGGAGACGGATCCAGCAGTTAACAGGGAAGCCAGGCCTCGTGTCTCTGCTCAGCCCCCTCCCCCCTGCAGGGCTCCTGGTAAGTCAGTGACCACTCGCACTTCAGTTTTAAAACTCTGCAAGATCAGACACCCTTCCCAGCCCTAGGCTCTGCGGCCTTGTCTCCCAAGCTCTCCCGACCCCTCGTCTGCTTTGTGACAACCTCACCAGCCTCAGACATACCAGAGGCCCCGTACTTGGTCACCTGGCACCTTCTCAGCAAGGTCTTCCTTGATGATCCCATTTAATATCGTACCATCCCCCAACACTCGCCGTCCCCCGCTTTCCTTACTGTTCCCACGGCACTTGGCAGTGTCTACAATGCCATATATTTTGTTTACCAGCTTCCCCATGATCCCCACCACAACGTGGGGTCACACTGGTTTTGTTCTCTACTGTACCCTGGTACCTGGGACACAGTGGCAGTTTGTAGGTGCTCAGATGGATAGCAAATGAATGAATGGTCAATGCTCTCAAAGCTCCTTAAAGGGTCACAATTGTACTCAATAACCTGCATTTTAATTCCACTTCTAGGTGTATATATATATACACTAAAAAGAAGTGAAAAGAAGTGTTCAAACAAAAACCTGTACACGAATGTTCACGACAGTACTATTCACAAAAGCTGCAAGGTAGAAACTCAAGTCATCAAGTGATGAATTAACAAGATGTGGTCTATCCTTACAATGGAATATTTATTCAGCCATGAAAAAGGAATTAAATACTGACACATACTACGACGTGAACTGTGAAAACAGGCTCAATGAAAGAAGCCAGACACAAAAGGCCACATAGTGTATGATTCCATTTACATGAAACGTCCACAGACACAGACAATAGATCAGTGGCTGCCAGGGGCTGCAGAGGGGGAGGGGTGAGAAGGGCTTCCTTCAGGGGTGGCACAAATGTTCTGGCTCAGTGGTGATTCACAACATCGTGAACATACTGAAAGCCGCCTAACTGCACACTCTAAGATGGTTAAACGGTAAAGGTTATGTTAGGTGAATTTTATCTGAACAACGAAAAAAAAGAACACACCCTGTCCCTAAATAAGTATGCTATTTTTAGATTCCAGGAGAATCGAGTACTAACATAGAGAAACTTCTAGAACTTGAATATGCCTAGATCCCATTCCAACACTTCTTTCTCCCTTTCCCCCAAAACAGGAGCCCACCTTCAGGCAAGACAGCGTGTGTTCTCTTCAGCTTGAGAATTCCCGAGTTAGAGTTCTAAACCCAAAGAACTCTCCAGCTCGGATTTGTTCTTTTTTTGCATTTGACCCGGCCATGACGCTCACATGTTGAAATATACCTTGCAAGACACCATGCAGCTTCCCAGCCACTACCTGTAATAACCGCCTGTCTCTGCTGACAGCCATCTGCGGGTGGTGACAGCTGCTTCCTGGCGGTCGATGCTGAAGTGCTGCCCAGGCGCTATGCCTGTGGTCGGGCTGCTGGCATTCTTCACTCCCCTGCTGACCCTCCCCCGCCCCCGTTCCCTGAAGAGGTAAATGGAGAAATTCTTTCTCTTCAGTGAGGTTTGTTAGAGCCCTCCAGTGTCTGTGACCTTGACCAGATCTGAGGCATAGGACTGGGCACTTTCCAACTCCCTCATGGTATTTGGTGTCTGAAGTCAGGTATCCCAGCTAGGAGCCCTGGCCAGACAGCAGCAGAGCCGGGCACAGCCACTTCGAGCCCAGATATCTTCTACTTGCGGGTCACAGTGGTCATCTGAGTGCTCGGGCACCACTGTGTCATCCTCCTTCTGGGCAGGATGGGAAAATACAATGGTCTCATCTACAGGACACAAGGTCAAGCCCACCTGCGTCCAACCAGTTTTGGTCTTCCCAGACCTGACTCCTTTCTCCTCGTCCGAACACACACACAATTTCTGGACGGAATTCGATATTTATTTCATCCTTTATTCTTCTAGGAGTTACCAATTAGCAATAAAATGGTCAAAAAAGTAGACCAAAGAAGAAAAAGCCATAAAAATTCTCAGCAGTACATGATGAGTGATTCATCTTTGAATAACTGATTGGACAATTTTAAAGTTGATCTTGTTTAGATCTAAGTATTGCTGAGGAAAAGGCCGTTCAGCTATATCCACACTGTAATCCTATCCTCAGAAAAAAAAAGCTGGAAGGAGGTATGCACACTGATAGGTTAAAAGCAGGTGACGGGGTGACTGAATTATGGGCGGTTTTCTTACCTGCATTTTCTAATTGTTATAATCAGTGTCATAATGACAATCCCTTAAAATAATAAAAGACAGCTGTGTTAGCTGTGTTTGTGCCTCTACGTAATCCAAATATTCTACACCCCACATACCTTGTTGAGTTTGCCCAGTGAAGATATGAGATCAGCCCATTCACTCGAGGACTCAAAATTTCTTAAAGCCTTTTCGATCACCGAAGAGTAATTTCTGTATCTGTAATCATTTAATAGCTCCTGCTCTTCTGGATCCATCTTACATTCTTGCAGCAAAGTATCTAAAAGCAAATCAAAAATAAACAAATGGGGCAGCTCTTCAAGGACACAAATCGTTCCCAGCCCAGAGCTACAGAGGACACGCATCCACAAACACTACTATGCACAAAGTCACTTGGCGATCCAATGCAAATATTTAGCAAGGCTTCTGGGCCAGGCACTATGGCAGATAAAAGATAAACAGTTCCGGCTCTCCTGGATTCTGAGACAAATGTACGGAGCAGGAAGAAGCAAGAACACTAGTGTTCCACTTCACTGACAAAATTTATTCTAGGAATGAAACTCACAAAACGGCTAACTACCTATCGTTGCCAACTGGTCCTTCTGAATGCCGATGGCCACCGGCCGCCCCCGCCCATCACAGGGCATTTATAAAACCTAAGGAAGGGCGGATCGATACTCTTAACCAGAACTCTTAACCTATTCGGAAATCCAATTCTCTACTAGACTAGAATAGAGGATTGGAAATATTCTAGAAGAAAATCTGGTGGGGGAAAAAAAAAGTTGAAAAACGTTAAGGATGCAGGAGTGCAGCGTCTGAGAGCAGCACAGTCCGAAACCCACCGCGCGCCTGTTCACTCCTCAGGTCGTCGCCCACCGGGGCCCCACCAGGTGCTGCCCTGCCGGCGTCAGGCCTAAATGCAGAGCCTGGATGCAGGGCGGTCACATCAGGGGCCACACACGCATTTTCTCCTTCTTGCCCTTGTATATGCTTTGATGAATACTTTTATTTTTTTTTCCCCTGTGGCTAGATGTTTTCATTATACATGAAGCACTGCAGCTACTGCAAAACCTGAGACGTAGATGGTCTAATCTCAATTTTAAGAGCAATCATTTCACTTTATATTTATTCCCATGTGACAAAAGGAAACAAAGAATATGGAATGTTGCACTGATCTGACTTTGTGAAAACATCCATCATTTATGTTACAATGTATACAATACACATGCATGCTTATGTCAAGTTGTTTTTATTCCTTCATTAAAAAAAAAAAAAATCTGAAGGTCAATCCATCAGTCTATTCAAACAAGTTACAACTCTGAAAAATACTCTACAAGACATGGATATGACGGCATTCCCTGGCACCAAGCTTTGAGTCCTCTTTCTCTCTTTATCCTCAGTGACTCCCCATTCTAATAACTTAAAAATACCATTTCATGCTAATGACTTGTGAATTTGTAATGCCCGCCCAAACCACTCCCTGAGGTCCAGATTCATGCAAATGTCTACTCGACCCCTCCACCTGAATGCAGCACAGGTGCCTCAAACTCAGTACATCCCAAATTAGACTCTCGAGGGTCCATCAACAAAATATGTCTAGCCATACTCATTTACTGGCCATGGTGAAGAAACATATCTCTTATTAGGCAATGAGAAGGAACAAAGTACTGGTACGTATCATAGTAACGGTGAACCTGGAAAATATACGTAGTAGAAAAGCCAGGCACAAAAAGGTCACGAATAGCATATTCCATTTGCATTAAATGCCCGGATAGGTGAATCCATAGAGATGGCAAGTAGCTTGGTTGTTGCTCAAGGGTGGGGAGTAGAAACAGGGAGTAACTACAAATAGGCACAAAGGATCTTTTTAGGGAAATGGAAATGTGCTAAAATTGGATTATGACGATGGTTGCACAACTCTGCAAACTTACTAAGAATCATTGAATTATATACTTGAATGAATGGTATGGTTTGTAAATTATAACTCAATACGGCTGCTTAAAAAACCCCTTTACTCGTGATTTCGTCGGCTCAACATGCTCCTTATCCAGTCTTCCCTTCCTCGGAATGTGGCCTCAGCATCCACGGGGCCTTTGACATCATTCTGGACTCTTTTTTCTCTTTACCTGCCACACTCAACTCAAGTCCTGTTGGTTCTTCTTCCAAAACACCTGTGGACTCAATTGCTCTCCATCCTCATTGCACCGCCGTGCCAGCCCCTTTCCCTCACAAGCTTTCAGGAGCCTTCCTAATGGTTCTCCTGCACTCTTCCCTGGCTCCCATGTCCTTTCACACAGCACTCTAAGAATCCTCTTTACATGAGTTAAAAGAGCCCCCATGTTTAAACTCTTCCCATTACTTCTGCAATAAATCCAAACCCCTCTACCGCCTGCTCCAGGGCCTAAAAGGCTCCACCCACTTTTCTCTTTGTCCTAAGACTGATTCATCCTACCACAGAGCCTTTGCACATGCTGGGCCACTGCAAAAATATATACACCCATGCCATAAGATTGCCTCCTCGTTCTTGGGAAGGCCTGCCCCTTTTTCTGAAATAGCCTTCACACTTTCTGAAACTATTAAGGATAGCAAGGAGAGGTAGCAGCTTTTTTATTTTGCCAAGAAGTTAGTAAATCCAAAGAGTCCGTATCTTTTTTTTCCCCAGGTCATTTATAGGTCTAAAATCCAGTATCTCCGAACCACTGCGATACTCCATGCAGAGTGTGTTCACTACACTGTCTCAGGACTGAAGAAAGAAACACGAAAAAGACAGTTCCATTCTCATAGTCCACAGCCTAATGAAAGAGGAACACCTAAACAGATTTCAATTTCATGCGGCACACCGCGATGGAGGGTGGGCTGAAGTAACGCAGTGACGCTGGCGAGAGGAAGGGACAGAGGAAGCACAACTACCAGCAGAGGCGTCCTCGAGGGCCAGGGGTGGTGTCAGCTAGTCAGCAGGAGGAAAGCCTTGCCGGTGATGATGTGTTTAGGAGGTGGGCGGCCACGAGGGCACCACTGCTGATGCCACGTAAGAGCAGGTAACTGGAGCAGTTCGGTGTCACGCTTGGCTATGTGAAGAAAGTACTATTTGGTGTAACAGCACAGGTGAGAAGTTTGGAAATAGTCATTTGAACAAGCGCTTATCTTTCGAAACAGGGGACATTCGATATTATCTTACTCAGAAAGTCTTTGGGGTGGGCTTGGTAAATCCATCATTTATGCATGCATTTATCTCATGCAACACGAGTCCTGTGAGATGGGTATCACTGGCCTCCGGGTGAGGACACTGTAAACTAGGTCCTCCAGAGAACTGCCGGGGTCACGTAGCAAGCAACTGGCAGAATCAGGATTCCGGCTCAGGCCAGCACAGTGCCACAGAGCCTTCACTACCTTATGCTACAAGCAAAATGAATAGTTCAGCCCTTAAATAGCTCTTTTGACAATGATCTTGTAATCTGTCCTGAATACCTTTTCTGTGAGAGACTCAATAGCTCAGTAAAACTGATAAGAGTTCTATAGCCCACTAAAAATTAGACACAAAGTGGTCACTTAAACAAGTGTATCTGACCAGATTATGTGCCCCCAAATCAAAAATGGCAACAGGAAATCTCTCACCTTACCCATTCTTAATTTCTTAGAAAAACAAGTTCAAGTGAAAAATCAACTGACAGACCTGAAAGAATTATAAAGATGTTTACATGAAGAAACATTTCTGAGTTACATGAAAGGAGTGGAAAATGACAAACAGCCACCCTCCCAAGAGCAAGAACACTAACTTGATAATGACCCTTAGTCTACAGCAGGGAAACACTCCTGTGCAATTGGTTAATTGGTTTAGTCAACTCTACGACAAATTATTTTGCAATTTGGTCTTTCAGAGTGGTAATGAAATTGTGGAAAATTTGAAGACACTAACGCGAGCAGGCTTTGGCAGGGGAGTGGGGGGCCCTCCATCTCCTTACCAAAAAAAACCCTGCAAAGGTTTTCCCAGCATAAGGCTGCTGTCCCGGGTTAGGGAAACACCTGAGGAGGGTACAGTGTCCATAAGCAGCGACACCAGGAACTGTTAAAGGGCCATCCACGCCAGCGGCAGCCGACATTCCTTGAAGGCGCCAAGGCCAGGCCAGCAGAGCGCGCGCAGTACGGTTCGGATCCTCTCTCCTGGGGACAGTCTGGGAGACTTTGGGGTCTTCTCTTAACAGGAAAGCTCTCATTTTGTAAAGGGTCTCGGTCCCTAGCCCTCCTCCCCGACTAGGACCGCACGAGCCAACAAAGGCACAGCTTCTCCGCCGTCGGCCGGCCGAGGTGAGGGACTGCTGATGGGCCGTGACCCACTTGACCTCCACCTGCCGGACCGCAGGCCGCGCCCAGCCGGCGAGGGCGTGGCCGCACTTCCCTCGCCGCCCGGCCCTGGGGGAACTGGGAAGCGACCCTCTGCCCAGCCTCCTAGGCTGCCTGCCCCTCGGGGGTCCCAGGCCGGAGCCCACGCGCGGC
>NW_006439713.1:5092982-5099268 GCF_000325575.1 Pteropus alecto
GGAGCGCTGCGGGGGTCGGAGCCAAGGGAGGGTCCTCGGTACGTGGGGCAGAGTCGAGGGCGTATCCTCTACGCTTGGGGCGGGGCCTGAGGTGTTACCCCGGTTATGGAAGGGGCCGGAAGGTGGGTCCTCAGCGTGACCTGACGGTTCCTGCGCGTAAGCTGCGGAGCACGGGGGCTCCCACCCTAAGTCTCCCACATCTTCCGGGCCCTCGGTGGGCGTCGCTTTTAGGTGCGACAAATAGCTCCCTGCCTTACCGTGGGACTGCTCCCAGAAAGCCTCGCACAGGTGGGCGGGGTGGCCTTCCCCTCTCCTGGAGCTCCCCCCCGACACACCCTAAGAAGGGGGACATCGGTCAATGGATCAGTCACTCTGAAGAGGGGCTTTGGAGTTACAAACAGGACAACCGGGGAGCTCAAGAAAGGTGGGGCCCATGGCACCTGGCTCACTCAGTCCTTTCCATCGGGACCACATCCAAACCCTCGGGGAGGAGGCGGGCCGCAGGAGGCTCGGGGACCCTGGTTAAGGTGCCTCGTCCGCAGGCCGCACCTTTTAGACCATCGGCATCAGAAGGGATGAGGGAATTAAAGCCTGAAATGAACTTCGTTAAGTACACTCTGGCTCAGAATGGAGACCTCACGCCAATTATAAAAAGCATTACTATTTGCAGATATTCGCTTCCTCTTCATGAGCCTTAAGGCCTGGACAATTCAGACCTACCGAACCTGGCTCGATGGCTGCGGGGGTGAGAAACGCCTTGAATGACGGGAGTCGGGCGGAATTCACCTGAGCATCCTGACTGCAGCAGCTGAGGCTCCCAGCCAACCGAAGCAATGCCACCTGTTGATTGAGGTGGTAATTTCTATAGTGGCCTCTAACCATTTAAGCGCTGAAGGTCCCTTAAGAATTATCGTTTAGTCCGAGGCTCCTGAGTCAAGGTAGTCGTGAAAGAGTTTCGGGGGTGGGGTAGGAGTGGGAGGTCCATGAACACTTTAAAACTGTACAGAACATTTTGTGTATATGTATGTTTCTGGAGAAAGGATATATAGTTTGTGTCTGATTCCCAAGGGGATCTACCACCTTCCCCAGATCACGAAGAATATTTTAATAGTTTGGGATGCTGGGTCTGTGGCCTAGCCATCTTCATTTCCATTTGGCATACACCAAGTGCCCCAGATAGAAATCCTCTAATGGTCAGTTTGGGGAATGGTCTTAAAGTGCAAGCAGAGGAAAACTAAAAAATTGAGCACTTAGCAAGAAAAAAGATTAATTTCATGAAAATTGATTTCCTAATGAAGATATGATAAACTCTTTTTACAAAAAGAGTTGACACATGGTGAATTTTTTTCCTAGGTGTCTCAAATCCTAGCCACACTCCACATTGCACTGAACTAATAAGCAATGAAAGAACTGCTTATACTCACCACTGACAAACAGAGAAAACCAGTCTATTTTCGTCAAAACCACCAGGTACAACTTTGCCCTAAGACATTTATATAAAATAATATACATGCCTTGTATTAATGTTACCTATCTCTAAAGAACTTTAGGTATGCGGGAGGTTAATTTAAATTAACTTTCACAAATTTAAGTAGTAGTTATATTTGGATTTTCGACTATGGGAGGTTTGTGCTCCAACCCCCATGTTGTTCAAAGGTCAACTGTATTGTAAACTCTTAAAAGAACAACTCCATTTATAACCAGGATTGCCAGTGAATGTATAGCATTAAGATTTGAAAGTTTATTCCTACAAGAAATCTGTTTTCTTGGGTCATGTCTTATCACACTTAAAAGTCTTCTTAGCTATGTTCATCTGTTTAAGACATGTAAATAAAGGTTTCTTGCATAATAATACTCAAACTCATTAGGGCATTTCAGATTTACTGTAAGTCAGAACTGTAATTCTTACTTCTTCTGATCATAAAGAAGGCATTATAAATCAGAGGTGACTACTTTCTCTGGCTCAGGCTGGCCCACCTCTTCAAGAGATTGTCCAGGTAAACACATTCTGACTTTCTCTGTGCAGATATTGATGACCTTCTAAGCCTGTCTCTTCTCTAAACTCGATTCTACTCCACCCACATAGATTGATACCCTGCATAGTTCTGTATTTGGTGCTGTGCCCACTTGCAGTTGACTTACAGTAACAGGTAAACTTACCAGTTACTGTCAGGTTAACAGGATTGTTATTATCACCTGTTTTATCTCCACACTTCATCACTCTTCAGCTTCTTGGTGTGTCACAATCCCCGTTGCAGTTCAGTAGGTGAGGGAGAAGTCCAAGGCCAGGTCTAAAGCTGATACTGTGTATGAGTTTACCACTCATCTGTCAACCCAGAAAAGTGTACCACAGAGAAGCTGATGTGGACGGGACCACTGGCTCCATCTGGTGCCTAAAAGACACGTTGCGTGAGATAATCCATTCAAATTTGCCGATTTTAAATCATATTTCATTTATCTACTTTATGGAAAAGTTCATAAGGGCTAATTTGGGCATCTAATAACCACAGGGCTTACAAATCACCTAGATTCAAGGTATCACCTCCCTTAATTTTTACTCCAAGGGGGTTGCCCATGGTCTCTAGACTTGTAATAGTGAAGCTGGATGTGACAAACACCCGGCGCCAAGAAAAGCCAAGGAACTCTGTGGTCAGACAGTCCTGGATACGATCCTGGCTCTTGGCTCTTAGCTGTGTGATGTGTACTCCTGTCCCCCAAGTTACTCCACCTCTCCAAACATTTGTTTCTTCATTTGAAAAATGACATCGACACCTACCTCAAAGGACTGATGTAAGAATTATGGAAAACAAGGTTGGGAAAGGATTAAGCATGACATTTGGCCTCATATGCCATGGGTTCTCAATTCATGATATTTTTTTCTTTTTTTCTTTCTGCTTCCAAATCTAATTGTTTTTTTTTTTTTCACTACCGTATACCATGAAACATTGTAGTGCACTTTTATTAGACTCCCTTTGGTTGCAAGAAACAACAACCCAGTTCAAACTAGCTTAAGAAAAATCTTCTAAGGATACAGAGGTACCTCGGAGCATCTTTTAGAACCAGGGATCTCAGGAATGGTCTGGGGCCAGGGAAGAAATGCCACCCTGGTGAGGGGGCTGTCTCTTTGGGCTACTCTACCTGCTTCTTTTGAGACTCCGTTGCTTCCTTCTCTGGCTATGCCTGGCTCCCTTTGCTCCTTAGACCACACGAGATGGGCGCGGGGCCGCTCACAGTAACAGCTCTGAGCTTCCCCTGCTCCAGTCCAGCTGCTCCTGGTCTTTAGAGGAAAGGCCTAGAGCTGGAGCAGTCAACTGAGGCTAGCAGGACAAAGTCACCTCATGGCTGCTGCAGCAGCGAATGTGGGGAAGAAGCAGGGGGGAGGGGGCCAGGAGATGATTCTTGAGAAGAGAATTGGATGGGCAGACCATCCAATGAGGGCCCCCTAGGGCCTTTCCGTACAAATGAGAAATGCCGTTCAGATGAGCAGTTTACAATTAAGGGTCTTCCTAAGCAGGCTACGTGCTGATCCAAAAATGTCAAGTAAGATTTGGCTAGAGACAAAAGAGGGAGAAGAAAAAGAATTGGCCTGTTTACTTGTGCATTTCCTGTCTGTGATTCCATCTGGCAGAGCCTGAAAGTGCTTGCTTCACAGGTCCCCGTGTTTCCGCCCATCGCTGGCAGGACTTTGAAAGCTGGCTGCACAGCGATTCAGAAAATTTGTCTAAAGCCATTAAAGTGGTTGTAAAGCCAGACAAGAAGTCACCGAAATGTCTTAGAAGCTATGGTCAGAGACAAATATAAGAGCACGCTGGATTTACTCAGGCAATATAGAGATGGCTGAAGGAAGTAAAATCCAAGCTGGTTGGGATTCAGACTTCCCTCTACCCAAGGCGAATGAAAACACGAGGTGAGGTTTGAGCTAAACTGGCATTTCCCCATGCTGCCGTTGTAAGTTGAAGAGACAAGAAAAATAAATACTTGGCACCCTGTGAAAGACCAGAAATGACAGTCACCTATGTAGTCACGTCCCCCAAGTAAATGAAACCTGGAGCATTTCTATACGGATTCCCAAAAGGGAAAAAGCATTATCCCTCATTTGTGCAATGCCGTTGTCAGGAGATGTGACCTTTGGTCGTAATCGAGTGACAGTGCTGCTGTTTCCTGCCGTGAACGGCCCATCATAAACCTGGTAATTGTGTGGTTTCTTTCCTCTGGCTTTTGTCTGCTGTGCACCTGTCGTATATCTGTTCTGGCTGAGGTCTTGACTGCATTGCAAACTTTCTTCACAAGTACATTTCTTCTCTTTCGTGAGATCCTTCGGTCTCCAGTCTTTTTTATACATCGGCGTATATCAGAGCAAAGAGATGGTCTAGACACAGTTGCCCAGGTGTGAACAAGATGAAAGATGTGGCAGGGCTACCTTGCAAACGATCTGGGAAGAATACAGAATGCAAAACCGAAAAGAAAAACCATTATGGAAGAAGTCACATCTCAGCAAAGAGACGTTCCTCCCAAGCCCTTTGAGCCACATAGATTATGTCATAGGTATAAGAACCAATTAAAATGTACTCAAGTATAATAAAACAGCATGAGATACAAAGCAGGGTTGCAAAGCTAAGGAACCAGAGGCGAACTCATTATCCTTACAGAGTTGACAAGCTAGAAACAGCAAAGGACAGCTGGAAAATGGCTGAGACCACAGCATAGCCCTGACACCTCTCACCAGACCAGTGCTTCTCAAAGTGCTGTCCCAGCGCCAGCAGCACCTGGGAAGTTGTTAGAAATGCACATTCCTGGGCCCCAACTCTGGGCAATGGCCTAACATGCCCGCCGGGTGGTCCTGATGCCCTCTAACCCTTGAGGGCAGGACTGTGTTCTCCCTCTCAGGCTGAAGAGTCTGGGCATAGCAAAACCACTCAGCTCGGTTCCAGAACTAGACAGCTTCTCACTGGGAGATCCTAATTGTTTCTCCTGAAGGACAAGAAACAGATCAGACTACAACACCGGAATTCGTTCATTCCTTCCACTAACATTTATTCATCATTAAGCACCAAAGAAGACATTCACCAGTTTTGAACGACTTTGTCATAGACTAGCTGGCCCTGAGGCTCAGTGGCATCTGGCGGCAGGAGGGCCAAGTAGACAGGGGTCTCAGCCCCTTCCTCCACAGTCCTGGAGCCGTAGTCGCCAGCCATGTCCGTCTTCACCGCCCCTGGGCAGCATGCATTCAGTAGAATCCTGTCGGCTTTTCTCTTCCCATCCAGACGTCGGGCCAGAATTCTCGATAAGACCGTGACCCCCAATTTGGACACCCCATAAGCCGAGTTGGGCCAGCCTTCCCTCTCATGCACTTCATTTTTTGTGTCCTCCACAAACTTTTTCATGAGGTCCACCAGGTCCTCCTCCGTGAGTGTCTCATTTCGGAATTTCTCCTGCAGATCTTCACTGCAGTTTTCAAGAGCTTTTGAACCCAGTAGACTACTGACATTCACCACTCTGCCTGAAACAGAATAACAAACAATATGGAAGCATGTCACAAATAAGCAGTCGTTGACTGACTATACAAACGTGATTGAGTCATGGTGCACGTTTAACCGTTGATTGAAGAACATGACTCTAGAAGGTACCCGTGGAGTTTGACATTTTAGGTGAGGAGGTCTATAATGGAATCACCAGGAAGTTGATGGATACTTTCACACCTGGAGTGGGTTGATTCTCCACCCTGGTTTTGATTTTTCTTACTTTTTAAGCAAGAAACTCATTTAATGAATGCTAATTATTTAATGAGTTAGTAGTCGTACTAACAATAATTCACAGCTACTAAAGAGACACACCTACTAATGAGGCAGCTACGTATAAACACAAACATGCAGGCCAAAATTATAAAACGATTTGAACTGTCGGTGGGAATCCAAAAATCAGTAAACACATGAATTTACACGTTTCATTCAACACCAAAAAAACATCAATTTAGGGATTCTTTTCTTACATATTATTTTGAATCCACACCCTTTGCATCCAATGGGATAACTGGATTTTATTTTCTTTTCTGAGTGGCATTCACCACAGGTACACATTTGTGGGGAGGTGATTTGCACATTCTACTGCATATCCTATGGGCCCTGTGTGAGGTCTCCTCACTCTGTCCCTGCACAAGAACACCTCACTAAACCCCCAAGTACCTAAGACTCTTCAGTATCATCCATCCTTCCTTCCTTCCTTCCTTCCTTCCTTCCTTCCTTCCTTCCTTCCTTCCTTCCTTCCTTCCTTCCTTCCTTCCTTCCTT
>NW_006439713.1:5099284-5113088 GCF_000325575.1 Pteropus alecto
GATAATACATATGTCCTTCCCAATTTTAACTTTTATTTGAAACCTACAGAGAAGTTGCAAGAATAGGTCAATAAGCATTCCTATACCTTTCACCTAAGTGCACCGATTCTTAACATTTTGCCACATTTGCTTTCTCTCGGTCTCTAAGTTATAAACCTTCATCTTAAATGTGCACATGTGTGTGTGCGTGTGTGTGTGTGTGTGTAAGCATTCCCTTACCTAACCACAGTGATCATACTCAAGACATTTGTCATGGTACATACAACACTATTACCTAAAGAATAGTCCATATTCAAATGTCCCCAGTTGTTTCAAAAATCTTCCTTTATAGGTTGTGTTTGTTTTCATACAAGGTGGGATCATGGGATTGCATTTAGTCGTCATATCTCTTTAGCCTGTTCTAATCTAGAGTAGATGACCTTTTTGAAGACTGTATGCCATTATTTTGCATGGTACATACAACACTATTGGTTCGGCCTGATTTTCTCATGATTAGATCCACTTCAACATTTCGGGGGTACCACACCCACAACGTTGTGTTCTTTGTTACTTTCTAAACAGTTTTGTTCTCAATCTCTTGGTTGCTACAAGGAATTAAATGTAAAAGGGGAAGGAATATAGAAAAAAAGAAATTACAGGAGCTACCCTACACCTTCGATGGAAATAAAAGATTTCCTGAAAGGAAGAAGTGTCCTCTTTGAGGTGGTGTGACCTCACTGGTCCGGAAAGACCCCTCCAACCCCACCCCTTAGAAAGAGTGGGCAAGCAGCACCTCCTAGTGGTGAGACAGCTGATTAACCTATTTACTCAGAATCAAAGGAACAAGCTGAATTTCAAACTTTCTTTAAAGTGATATTGTAAACCTAAAAAAAGAGTGGCTTTTAAATTAGAGCAAAAGCGATTCCCTACAAATCAAGGCACAATGATGCTCAGTGTTTTGTCCTCCAAGTAAATGCGAGGTTTTTGGAAAAGTCACAAATATTCTCGATGTGTTGTGAAGAGATTCCTGCTTTGGGAAACACTGTTACAGGATGAATTGAAGACAGTGATTCAGCTGTTCTGGGTTGAACCCTGAGCCCCAACCCCCAGAGCCTTCTTTTATCTTTCAAAATGCTTGGTCAAGGGGTGAAGTCAGGAAATCCGGCTACTGCTTCCAGTTCCATTACTACCTGGCTTTGTGCACTTCTCTGGGCCTCGATTTCCTTCTCTGTAAAGTGAAGGTATAGAAATGTAAGGTTTCTTTAACACCTTGCAGCTTTCAAATTCTATGATTCTAAAATCCACAGGAAGAAGACTTCCTGGTACCCGGTAAAAAGACAACGCTACAATGAAATACTATGCAGCTGTGAAAAAGAATAAGAAAGCTTTCTGTCCTGATCTGGAAAGAGCCCCAGATAGAGTAAATGAAGAAAACAAGGTGGCAAACATATTTTATGTTCCTTTTTGCGTAAAAAAAAAAACAAAAAAAAAAAAAAAAAAAAGGAGCAAAAACTATGCATTTAGATCTGCTTAAAATCTGCGTTTATAAGTCTGTCTGTTGGCCCTGGGCACTCATCAATTGTATGAACATAGACCCAAGGTTTCCTTCAGCCAGTACCTGAAACTCTACCTTTGAGTTTTCCACTAGGAAACCAATGCAGAGAATTACCTGCGGAGGCTGGAGATAGGAACTGGGCAAGTTGGGTGGGGGGTAGCTGGAGTACAGGTGCGAATCTTACCACGCATGGTTTTAGATATTTGAGATTTTTGTACTAGAGATCATCTTTACTCAAAATGTTAAATTAAAAAAAGCACGTTGCCAATAAGAACAACAGAGCTGTTCTTCCTAAGAATCACAGTTGACTTCTTGGGAAAGAGAAGCCTCAGGAGAGCAAGGCTGCTCTCCCGCCTTCCCAGAATAGTTGTAATTTACTTAGGATTCTTTGTCGATGACGGTGTCCATTTACTGACCCCTCTCCATTGTATACCCAGCACCCAGAATATTCCCTGGGTTACAGTAGGCATGAAAAAGTAATAAAAGGTATTTGCTGAATCCTTGGGAGCGTGGGCAAGATATTTCCTAATAAAGAAAATTTTCTTTGGGGTGTTCTCAATCAGCTTTACAAAGTTTGGTACACGAGGAATGGAATACAGGGAAAGTTTAGAACAGTCACTATCTCCAGACCCGCAGGTGAGCTGGGTGTGGCCCCGCCACCTTGGGGAGCTGGAGGACTCACTGAGGTTGCAAAAGTCAAGGTGCCATTTGTGACTTGCAACACCCTATTGTTCTAGGATTGAGTTCACGACATGGGTCCCAAGAACACTGCCATATGTCACACATCTCTTTTAAAGCTAAAATGTTCGGGTGAGGAGCCAGATATAATACTATGAAAAAATAAATAATACAGTTTCTATTTTTCCCCCCTATGGAGAAATAGTATCCCTGATCTCCACGGGACAGTCCCACGGCTCACTCCTTGTTGACAGACGTACACACTGAACTCACCATGAGGTTTTATTATGGGCAGTAACTCGGTGCAAACATTTCTCGTGCCAAAAAAGTTTGTCTTCAGTGTCATCTCAGCTTGAATGTCAAAGGGTGTTGGATCATCAACTTGCAAAAAGAAAAGAAAACAAAGACAGTCAAGCATTTCCCTCTGAAATTCAGGACAATGGGATCTTTAAAAACAAGTTAACTTTACAGTTTTAAAACCACTGGGTTGGTGGTTCCCGTGTATCTGAATCACCTGCAAGACCTGTTAAAACACGGCTTTCTGGGTGGCACCCACAGATTTCGGCGTGAGATGGTCCAGGGTGGGGCTACAGCTCCTGGTCTGCTAGTCTGTGAGCCATTCTTGGAGAAATGGCTTTGATCACTGCTTCTTAAACTTAGATGGACACAGGGGACACCTGGGGATCCTATTAAAATGTAGATTCTAATTGAGCAGCTGTAGGGCGAGGCCTGAAGTTCTGTGATTCCAGGGGTGCGCGTGCTGCTGGTCCAATGCCCGCGCTCTGAGGGGCAAGGTTTCCAGCACACGGCAGTGTTCCCCCACCCGTCGTCCAGAAAGCGGGCTATTTACCCACCAATTTCTCAGCCATTGGCCCCAGGGGGTGTCTGCCATCTCCCACCCGCCTTCCCCAAAAGCCCGCAGACTGAGTTGCAGGTGCGGGCGCACCCCGATGGTGAGTACCCAAGGCTAAGGGCGTGACGATTTATTTCACAGTAGTTCATTTGACTCCGTTCTGCCTCTGGGTTTCTCTTCCCCACGACGTCGTAAGTGACGCTGGCCTGTTTATTTCTTTCTACCAGCAGCACATGGCAGCTCAATAACTTTCCTAATCGAGTAGTAGAATAAATAATCTTGATTTCCGCCCCCCACCCCAAGTAGCAGTGATGCTACTTAAAACCACACTTCTATGTTTGATAATAAACATAAGTTCCCAGGGGGAGGGAACAGGCTCGCTTCCTTTTTGCTGGAGCCTATGAAAGCTCTCCATTAAACAAAGTCTGGAGTCCACTGACGTGCGAGTGCGCGCTCGTCGTGTCTCAGCAATTCATTTCCTGTCCAGGGCAGACGCCTCCTGGCATCTCTCAATGCGCCCTTTCAAGGAAAGTGAAAGCCCAAAGTGAGCTTGGAGACCCTTCGCAGAGAAAACGTTTCTTGCATTAGACAGAAAGCTGATGAGCTTAGCAGGGCGCGGCCCCCTCCCAGGGGGCCGGTTCACTGGCGGACCGCAGCGGCTGACCCGTCCGGGAGGGCCCGCGCAGGGCGGAGGGCAGGCGGGCGGGGCGCGCTGCGCCGGTCTCCCGGGACCGCCTGGCGCTGAGCGAACAGCTGCAGTGACTCCGCGGGAACCGCCGCAGGAAGCGAGAGCCGAGGGCATCCGGAGGGGGGCGCGCTGCCCTTCGCGATCACTCAAGTGGATGCGGGGGTGGGGCGAATGCGCTCGCTGCCCCGCACCGGGGGAGCGCCCAGGGACCTCCCACTCCCGCACCTACACTTGAAGGCGATGCCGGCGTTGTTGACCAGCACGTCCAGGCCCCCGTACTCCTTGCGCAGAAAGTCGCGCAGGGCGCGGATGCTCTGCAGGTCGTCGATGTCCAGCTGGTGGAAGCGCGGGCTCAGGCCCTCGGCCTGCAGCTGCTGCACGGCTGCCTGGCCCCGCGCCGCGTCCCGCGCTGTGAGCACCACGTCCCCCGAGAACTGCCGGCACAGGTCCCGCGCGATGCCAAAGCCGATGCCCTTGTTGGCGCCGGTCACCAGCGCCACACGGCTGCAGGACGACATGGCTGCGGGGGGCGAGCAAGGCACTTGAGCGAAGAGCGGAGGGACCACGCGGGGCGCCCGCTTCAGAGAGCCGGCCACGATCAGAGAAGCCGCACAGAGTCCTGGGGTCCAGTGCTGCGACTTAAAAAACGGGCCTTGGTCCCTCCCTCCAAGGAGGGGCCTTCATCTCCCGGAGGTTTAGTAACGCCCCACTCCCGGGTCCGCCCCATCCCCAAGCCGCATCCTCTTCAGATCCTTCTCTGAGCCAAAAGCGGGGTCCGCTGGGTGGAGCGGTTCTCCCAGAACCAAACCGGACGGTGATGGATCGATCGGGTCTAGAGATTCATGGCAATTGGATTGAAGAAACTATTTTAGGAGAACCCCAAAGGAGAAAAATCAAGTGCTGAGTAATTTTCGTGAGCCCATCATTCCCTGTAGAACGAGAATGTTTGCTTTTTCCTTAAAATGCAACGGAATTTTTTAGACACGGTAACTGCTGCTGAGGACATAGATCCCCTTTCTCTCTTAAGAGAAATTCTAGGGATAATTACAGCAAAAAGGTCCTATGGGTAGATTTACAGGTGTGCGTAGGGTACCGCGGTTTGTGTGATTCCCAGTGCGCCCCCAAGTGGGAGAGAATGTTTATGAAGCTCTGACCGTGTACCAAGCCTTTTACTGGAATGTTTTTATTTGATCCTTGCGTAACTCCTAGGGATGCTAAGTGTCTGCGTTTTAGCCTTGTTCAAGGTGATACATTTATTTTTTTCTCTCCCAGTGAAATCTGTGCACCCACAAAGTTCAACTGAAAAGGAATTCCAAAAGGTGTGTCAAGGTGTGGGTGGGCGATTGGAACTCTCCCACCTAGCTTCTTTAGTATAATGTGAGTGTGGTTGATCTGAGGGTGTTCGATGGGTGATTTGTAGGTTTATGGAGAGCTTCCATCTTCCTATGACTCAGCTTTTCCCAAGCAGAACTGGCTAAGCTGCTATGCCTCTGTCACATTGACTCCACCTTCTCTGTCAACGGGTGAGTCAGGAAGGTGGGCATCTGCTGTGTGTGGTCCCCTACTGTGCCTCAACCAACATTTCTTTCCTCTCCTACATTATTTGGAACTCTATTTTAAATAAATAGAGCTATTCAGGTTTTCTGTTTCTTCTGGACTGAGCTTAATTTATATTTTTCAGAAAATTAGTACATTTCATCTAAGTCGTTGACTCTGTTGTTATGAAGTTGTTCATAATATGCCCTTATTAATCCCTTTAATATTGGTAGTGATGCCACCTCTCTCATTCCTCATATTGGTAATTGTGTTTCATATTTTTTTCTCATCCTCTGTCTCGCTAGAGGTTTATCGATTTTATTGATTTTTGTTGAGGAAGCAGCTTTTGGTTTTATTGATATTTTTCTCTTTCTGGTTATGTTATATTTCTGTTCTAATCTGTATTTCCTTTTTTAAAAAACTCACTTTGGATTTTATTTGCTCTTTTTCTAGTTTCTTATTGTGAAAGATGAGGTCATTGACTTGAGATCTTTCTTTTCTAATACAGGCATTAAGGGCTATCAATTTCTCTTTAAGTGCTAAGTTAGTGGCACTCCATGAACATCGATATGTTCTGTTTTCAATTTCGATTGGTTTAAAATACTTTCTAATTTACTTTTTCGTTATGTTCCTCGATCGTGGGTATTTAGAAGTATGTTTATTATTTTTGAACTGTTTTGGGATTTTCCAGCTGTCATTGATTTCCCAATTCCATTGTAGTCAGAGAACATACTTTGTATGACTTGAATTCTTTTTAAAGAGTTTTAAAAGGCATATTTTTACACAATGGTCATAATCTCAACGAGAAGTAAAGGTGGCGAAGGGGTGGAGGGATAATTCAAGAACAAAATATGTGGGGAGGTGAGTGCAGATGGGATGTGGGGCTCAGGTGGAGGCTTGGCCTTGGCAGCAGGCACCTCTTGTGCCAGGAGGGAAGGCAGAGTGTGTGGGTCTAGTTCCAGGCATGTTGGGTGGCTCTCCTTGAGGGCATTATTTTCTCTTGGAAAGATGGGCGATTTGAGGTCATTAGCAAGTGAGATCAGTCTGGGAGATCTGAGCCAAGAATAGCCGTGTTGCAGCGTGAGAAAGTGAATGTATGAACTAGGCATAGACTAGCAGAGTTGGGAGCCCATCTGCCATCTGTGATCTAAATGTCAAGAGAGTTCTGTCAGCCTCCTACAGTTTCTTGCCAACATCTCCAGCTGCTAGTGCAGGCTGGGGCCGGGGCGGTTGGAGGTTTGGTATTTTGCCAGGCTCACAGGTCAGAGCAAAACGTGTCAGTAAGGAAAGGATTGTAGTGTAGGGCTGTGGCCTGTCAGGATGGAAGAAAGGACACGAGGAAGTTGGAGATTTATAACAAGGCAAAAATAGGAGAGTGGATGGACTGGAGGTCCTGGAGGGCAGGGCAGGGCGGAGCACCCCTGGAAGAAGCTGGGTCCTGAGGGTCAGTACAGGATGCTTTGAGAACGAGGTCTCAGAGGCTGTGCGGATGAACCGTGTGAAGGGGACAGGTGAATCTTGTTGATGTGAAGGTCAGGGCACTGGGGAGCCCAGATACTGGATGGGCACGTGGCTACTGACCTCATCAGAGCTGAGGACAGGCTCTGGAGGGCAGGAGATACTGAGCCATGTGCTGGCCTCGAGGTGTGTGCCCCCTGCAGTTACTCTCCTGAAATTCGTGATTGTTTAACCACCTTCATTTTGCACTGCACCCCACAAATTATGCAATAGGTTCTCACACCCATTATTGAAGGAATATGTAGGCGAGTTTGGGGAAAGTCTGTCACTGACAGCAACAGTCCTCCCCAGCCCAAGTTTTTCATGGTATAATCCCCAGGGATATTAAAAGAAAGTACTGATCCCTGGCTCCATCTGCAGATATCGTGACTGAACGTGTCTGGAGTGTGACTTGAGCACTGGGAGTTTTAAAAGCTCTCCTGATAATTCCTGTGCAGCAAAGGTTGAAAGTCGTTGGGTTATAGTAATAAGGAGGGTTAATTGGTTAAAAGCAACGCAATCTTCAAAAGAGTCGGGGTTGTTAAAAGAGAAAAGAAGAGAAAGGGTTTGGAAATGACAGAGGTTACTGTGGTAGAATAATGTCCGTGTCCTCATCCCCAGAACCTGTGAATGTTACTTTACCTGGCAAAAGAGACTCTGCAGATGTGATTAAATTGAGGATGATAAGATGGGAAGATCGACCTGCATAATCTTGGTGGGCCCAGGGTAATCACACGTTTTCTGATTAGAGGGAAGCAGGAAGTTCAGAGTCAGAGTAGGAGGCGTAAGACAAAAGCAGAGGACAGAGAGGGTTTTGAAGATGCTGCGCTGCCCAGTTTGAAGATGGAAGGGGAACCAGGAAGGCCGGCAGGCTCTAGGAGCTGGAAAAAGCTCCTGTGTGGTCTCTGGGTTCTTCCCCAGTGCCTCCAGAAGGAATGCAGCTCCGCTGATGTCTTTCTTGACTTGGGGACTTCTGACTTTTAGATCTACATAAGATAATAAATTTGTGATGTCTTAAGATACTAAATTCGTGGCAATAAATTTGAATGTGCAGGTTCCCAGCTGAAGTCAAAAAGTGACATTTTGCCTTCTTGTTTCTTCTCTTATATCGTAAACAAGCATCCTTTTTGCGGTTTATTTAGTGTTTTTTGTTGTTGTTGCTGTTGTTGCATTTTTCCGCTTTTTGTTGGTAATTTTGCTGTTTGAAATGGCCCAAGCATAGTGGCGAAATGCTGTCTAGTTTTCTTAAGCCTAAGAAGGCTGCCATGTGCCTTGTGGAGAAAATATGTGTGTTAGATAAGCTTCTTTTGGGCATGAGTTTGTAGGGGAGGAAAAATAATGTTCCCTCTACCCTTCGGAGACCCCTGAAATAAAAGACAGATCAATAAGAGAAAATGGAAGTTTATTAACATGTCTACCTCACATACACATGAGAGATGCCAAGGGAGAATGAATAACTCTGAGGTGCCTTAGAATTCAAGGTCAAATACCATCTTTTTATTTTTATTTTTTATTTATGCCTACAGCACCTGGTTTTCCTAGGTGGTCTCCCATTCAAGTACTAACCAGGCCTGACCCTGCTTAGCTTCTGAGATCAGGCATCAGGCTTGTTCAGCGTGGCATGGCTGTAGACCATGACCGTGGCTCCACTGGGGTGCCAACCCAGGACCTTCTGTGTGTGTAGCAGATGTGCTAACTGCTACACTATGGAACCACGTCCGAGATTAAATACCATCTTAACAGGAGAAGAAGAGCGGGGATGAAGGCAATTTAGGGGGAGTAAATAAGTTTTAGGAAAGGGTCCTTAGAAGAATATGTGGGAGGTATCACAGTTGTGACAAAGTTTGTGTCTGTGTGGCCTCCTCTCCTGTGATAAGATCCAATGTCCCCCCGCTTGATGACACTCCTGGAGGAAGGGATTTATGACAATTGAGTTCCTTTTTGAGAATCTGTCTTTAGACAGATGGGGGGCATCCAGGGTAAGCCTCTCCCTGCAGTTGCTATTTTCCAAGTGCCTTCGGCTCTGAATCATCAATACACCAAAGCAGCCTATTTGGGGGTGGCACGTCTTGAACTCCTACAGTCGTATTTTGGGGTGGCACCCTCTGTCAAGGAGAGGTAGTCAAGGGAGTTGACCAGCCTTAGGGCTCAGGAGCTGAAACGGAGATAAAGATGTTATCTTTAGCCTCACAGGGGCTCAGCCCTGGAGACCATTAGTCACAATGGGGCTATTGTCTTCTGCTGCCTCATGGGTCAAGATGAGAGACTAAGACCAGATCAGTGAAGTTTGCTGAGAGAAAGGAAAAAACTGATTGTTTTCAAACTATATTTTAAATCAAATCATAATTATGAGGACCTTCACTTTCAGAACGTTGGTAAAAAAAAAAACTTACATAATGCAAATGGCATTTCAGTTGAAAATGTTCTGACCAGAGGCTGGCAGGAATCTAACCCCAAGAAGTAGCAGTTCGGTATTCACTAAGTCGGTGTTTGCACTGACTTGATAGAACAGAACTACCGTGAATGACAAGAACCAACTCTATTTCAAGCACACAGTCTGTTATTAAAAATAGAAAAAAAGAGAAAAAAACCCTGTTTCTCACTTAACACATTGAAAAGACAGTAGAAGTTTTATACAAATTCTTCTCCAATGCTTTATATTTATCTTCCAATTATGTAATAGAAAGTATAGTAACCTTTTTTGTCAAGGCAGTGTACATGGCCTCAGTGCCTCCAATTCACTTCAGTGAGCTGCACGATTAACGTGTCTGTGTGCGCTATCTGATGAGAAAAATTGGGAAGGACTATATTAGACTTCTTTATAACTCATTTATACGAGACAGTCTAATGATCACCCTTATCGAAATGGTTACACACCCTTATGATGGGATGCTGAGTAGCCACTAAAATGATCTAAATGTAGTGAAAGGGAAGAGGCTTTGAAAAAATTTAAATGAGCAAAGCCTAATACTGTATAGTACATATGTTAGTTTTCTATTGCTGCTGCAGCAAATTATCACAAATATAGTGGCTTAACACAACGCACATTTATTATCTTATAGTTCTGTACGTAGAAGCCTGATGCAGGTCTCGCTTGGGCCAAAATCAAGGTGTAAGCTGAGGCTGCATTCCTTTTTGGAGGTTCTAGGGAGAATCGTGAGTTGTTTGGCTTGTTTGTTTTTCTTTTTTCCCTTTCTAGTTTCTAGGGGCCACCTGCATTCCTTGGCTTCCTCCATCTTCAAAGCCAGCAATGTTGCATCTCTGACCTTCTCCGATAGACACATTTCCGGACTGCAGCTCAGAAAGGTTCTGAACTTTAAAGGATTAGTAGGATGATATTCAGTCCCCGAAGATAGTCCAGGATAATCTCCTCATCTCAAAATCCTTTACTTTAATGACATCTGCAAAATCCCTTTTGCCATATGAGGTAACACACAGGCTCCAGGTAATATTGGGAGGAGGCAAGAGAATTAAAATGTTAATTAAGCCACAGTCAGAGACTACACTATGCTGACCAGCCCTGCAGCCTGCCCAGGGGGACACCTGCAGAACAAAGGGAGATTTCTGCGGGGGACTGGGGAACCGGGGGTGGGGAGGTTAGGGGGGCTGCTAACAACCCATTTCCCACACTGTAAAGGGAAAACAGGAACAACAGAGTCTCTCAGTGGCACCCTACACAAAATAAAATCATTCATTCCCTGTGGTTAAAACAATGGGGGAACCTATGGATTAAAGGCTGGGAGCTGCTAGTGGGCCTTTCACACTACATATTCTTACTTTTTCATGCTACATGCTCTTCCCCTTCTTCAGTGTATGTCCATATCAAAGGAAATGGGATAACAAAATCTCTAAACTGTAACTCACAGGAACTAATGAATGACATATAAACTGAAATCCCTGAACACTCAGGGTCCCTCTCACTCTGCCTCCGAGAGGAGATCACGCTCTGTCTGTGGAGTGTTATCCCTTTTCTAATAAACTTTCCTTTTGACTAACTTTGGTGTGTGTGTTGAATTCTTTCTACACTCTCTGCCAAAGGACCCTCTTCTCTTGGTGCAGGGCTTGGTCTCTCCCCACTTGGAGAAATTTGCCCTGTCCTGTGTCACAGAGATTAGGGCCTGGATCTCTTAGGGAGTGGCATTATTCTGCCTATTATTATCTTGCTACCTTTTGTATAAAACTGTTTAAACAGACTGTCTCTGGACTGTGCATAAGAAACTGATAACAACACCTACTTCTGGGTAGCTGGGAATCAGAAGGCTGACTTTTCACTGTATATAGCCTTCATTCATTTTGATGTTTAATCAGTGTGCATGTATTTATTTAAAATAAGTAAAGAAAAACATTAAAACTCTTGAGCTCTGTGGTGGTTCGACAGTTTCGCATTGTTTGTCTTTTATCTTCAATACTACTAATCAAAAAAAAAAAAATTCCAGGTGATGTCAGAAACATGGCAGAATGAGAGACATCCCCAGATCTCTCTCCTTGAAACAACGATAAGCTGAGCATCTAAAACTCAACAAAAAACACCCAACCTGCACACAAGCATGTCTGAGCATGGGATCTGCACATAAGAGCTACCACAGGTCGGAACTGCATGAGCTGGCTGGTGGACTGGGAGAAAGAAAGAAGCTGCCTCTCGCAGCCGGCGCTCCCTGCAGGAGGAGGGGGAGGGGGCTGCGGGTTCCCTGAATAGCCCTGCCTGGGAGAGATGTGAGCTCCATGCAGTGGCAGTGCCCAGGGATCAGGGCAGAAAGCAGAGAAGTAGGGATCGCAGAGAGGCAACAGCTGATTATTACCAGCCATGGTTGCAAAACGTGAGGCCGAGTCGCAGCCCCCATCCTCCAACCCAGAGAGCCTCTCCTCCCATACCCTCTGAGACCGATCACCACGGAGCACTGGGGAATCTGAGCAAACACCGCCGAAACTGTTGCTAATACTGACAGAGACTGAAACTGAGGGTAGTGAGCGTGATTAAGTATCTATCAGAAAATAAAAAGGCATTTTTAAGGCTTTATATAAAGCAGGGATCCAAGAGACTTAGACGCCACCTACTGGAAACCAAAAGAAAACTGCCATCTTAGCAACAGGCTAAAGAGAGACCTCTATATAATAAATCTTCTTTATGGAAAAAAACAAACAAACAAGCAGAATACACTTCCATTAATGCCCAGGCAAAGAAATAGTCCATTAAACACCATGAACAACCAAGAAGACAGAAAAAAAGAGAAAAGGCAGCTCAGAAAAAAAGAGAAAAATTTCCAGAAAAATTTCCAGAAAATAAGCTTACAAAACATAGAAATATACTACTTAAGTGACAGAGAATTCAGGATAATACTTCTGAAAAAACTCAGTGAGATCCAAAATAATTTATATCGACAATTTCAGGACTTGAAACAACTAGATCAGCAGAATGAGTTTTTTAGCAAGGAGATTGAAACCTTCAAAAAAAAAAAAAACAAATAGAACTTCTGGAGATGAAGTACTCACTAAAAGAGATGAAGAATGAAATAGCACGCTTGGGAAATAGAGTCGATCAAATGGAGGGAAGGATCAGTGATATCGAAGACAGAAATCTAGAAATACATCAGAAGGAAGAAGAGAGAAACCAAAGAATGAAAAATAGTGAAAGAGAAATACAAGAACTAGCTGATACCATCAGAAGAGGAAACATGAGGATAATGGGCATTCTCGAAGGGGAGGAAAAGGAGCAGGGATTAACGATCCCCTACATATTTGTAATGATAGCCACACGCCAAAAGATTCAGAATGGAAGTATATAACATAAAACAAGAAGGACCAGAGGGAAAATCCACAAAACCCAACCCAAACAAAACAAAACAAAGCACTTCCCCCCAAAACACAGAAACATAAGGATAAAGAAGCAATGGAAACACCAAGCTACCAGAAAGCAAAAGATAAAATGGCTATAGGAAAACCTCATATTTCAATAATCACCTTAAATGTAAATGGACTGAACTCACCAATAAAAAGGCACAGAGTTGCAGATTGGATCGAAAAACAAAACTGAACCATATGTGGCCTCCAAGAGACACGTCTCGGTTCCAAAGACAAATATAGACTCAAAGGGAAATGGTGGAAAATGATATTTCGAGCAAATGGCATTCAGAGAAAAGTGGGAGTAGCGGTACTAATATTGGATGAAATAGACTTTAAAATAAAAAAAGTAAAGAAAGATACTGAGGGACACTTCATAATCATAAAGGGAATCATTCACCAGGAAGACATAACAGTTGTTAATATATCTATGCTACCGATCAGGGAACCCCGAAATATATAAAGCGATTACTAACATAACTAAAGAGAGAAATAGATCAAAACACTATCATAGCAGGGGACCTAAATATTTCACTGTCGGATATGGACAGATCATCCAAACAGAAAATCAGTAAGGAAATAACATCCTTAAATGACGCATTAGACTAACTGGACATAATTGACATTTACAGCGCCTTTCAACCCAAAACAGCTGCTTATACATTCTTTTCTAGTGCACATGGAATATTCTCAAGGATCGACCACACACTGGGACACAGAGATAGCCTCGACAAATATAAGAGGGTTGAAATCATACCAACCATATTCTCTGATCATAATGATTTGAAGCTGGAGATCAACTGTAAAGAGACAGTGGAAAAAAACACAAATAAATTGAGATTAAACAACAAACTACTGAAGAATAACTGGGTCAGAGAAGAAATGAAAAGAAAGATCAAGAGATACATAGAAACAAATGATAATGATAGTACAACATATCAAAACTTTTGGTACATGGCAAAAGTGGTAATATGAGGAAAGTTCATATTATTATAAGCTTATCTCAAAAAACAAGAATGAGCCCAAATAAACAACCTAACATTTCATCTTAAAAAACTAGAAAAGGAAGACCAAATGAAGCCTAAAATCAACAGAAGGAAAGAAATAATCAAAATTAGAGCAGAAATAAATGAAATTGAAAACAAAAAACAATAGAAAAAATAAATGCAACAAAGAGCTG
>NW_006439713.1:5115373-5119889 GCF_000325575.1 Pteropus alecto
TATTATATATTATATATAACATGTATTATATTATATATAATATATATAAGGCATATATATTATATATAACATAATATATATAATATATATATGCCTTACTATTTAATTGTAGACCTGAAACTTATTGGATTTCGTTAACCAATGTCACCAAGGAAAAAAAACAAAAAAACAAAAAAAACATTCCAACCGCTTCCAACCACCAGGATGGCCACTAGACGGCGTCCTTTTTTCTCCTCCAGGTGTGTCCTGGTCACAGGGTTCTCACCTTGCCTGTGTATTCATTCACCTTAAACTCTACAAGTTGCTTCCGGTTTCTCATTTTTTTACAATCCCATTACTTCTGAAGCCTGTTTCCTCCTCTGTCAAATGAGGATAATAATAGTACCAGCTCATGGAAGTAATATGAGGACTACACAAGGATCTGCCTAAACATCCTTAAAAAGGCATACCAAGTAAGCACTGGATAAATGATGGCTATTGATATTAACAGTCCCCCACTCCCCGCCGGTTAGTGAGTTTCCTCACTAACTCTCCTAATTGTGTTCCAGGTTAGCAGTCTTCAGAGGCCTCAAAGATTTGTTTCTGATAAGAAAGATCTGTACCCTGGGTACTTAGCTTTACAGGCAATACTTAATTCTAGACCTACACTTCAATTTCTCCAAATGGGACCACCTCTACAAAACCAAGTTGTATAGCAAATAAAGTTCAAGTGTAGCAGAAATATATTGCTCTTGCGAACAGACCTCAAAGTGAATGCCTTAAGTATCATGACATAATTAGTGGGGATTAGATGACTCATTTTTGATGAAACTCAAGCTAGTACCACATTAAAAGGATGTTTTCTCAAATGTGGCTCCAGATTTTTCGATCAGAAAGTAGTTTTTAAAAAAGCTAAAAAAGTTCAGGCATCAGGACCTGAAGTCGAAGGCAAAAAACAGAAGTAAAGCACATAGTAGGTACTCAAAAAAAAAAAAAAAAAATGCTGCCCTACCCTATTCCATGGGACTTTTGTCAGTTTGGGCCTTACTTCTCATTGATCCTTATTCAGGGGCATTCTATCACTTTTTTGATCATCCAACTTACTTGGCACAGAATCCAGCTAAATATGAAATTTCTTTCCTGGGAAAAGCTTTTATCGTTTCTTCTTAGACATCCCCACTTTCTCCTTGCATGATCACAAAATGTCTGTTGAAGGTCTCAGTGAGAGTTATGTGTGTTTTAATCTGTAAAAGATAACTCTGGTTCAAGCATCACCACGATACCATGATGTAACCATAAAAAAATTAACGATTGCTAATCAAATATCTAGCCAGTATTTAAATTCCTACAACTGTCTCATTAAAAAAAGTATTTTATTTGTATTAAGAACCAAATAAGGTGCATTTAAGGAATCATAATTCCTTAAATCTCTTTTAATCTCTACTGCAATATTTGTGATTTTTTTTTTTTTTGGAGCACTTTATTCTTGAAGACGCCAGGTGGTTGGTTGTGAGAAATGAGTTTAAAGCTTTAAGATGTATGCAGTCAGAGATATTTAATATTAGACCTAGATAAATGATGCCTATCTAAGATATTTTTATAATCGGAAAAAAGGTTTTGGAAGAAAATACAAAAATAAATCATAAAGGAAAGAAAATAATAATAAAATAAAATTGGCAGAAAAATTTTAAATAAATCACAAATTAAATTTCATCAAGTGTGATTTCTAGTATTGGCATAATACCGTATCATGTGACATACTGTAATTTAATCATTCTGATAATTTTGGACATCTGAGTTGTGTCCAGTTTTCCATTTTGGTTGCTCATATTTCAGGATCCATTATGTCTATGAAGCATTATACACATCCGATGTTAAATAAAAAGCAATTTAACTTCCACAACTGAAGTTTTTTTAACATCTGCAGAAGTATTTTAATCCAAGTCCATGGAGACCTTATTATGTGATACAGCATTGTGAGGGTTAAACAAAATAACAGCATGATCCAGTTTATTTTTCAAACTTATTTGGCAAGTCAGGGCTTTTGGAAGTTTATCAAAATTAATACAGTCTCTAAGTCAAGTTGTAGCCCAGCTACATCAGGGGAAAGACGGGTAGGAAAAAACTAACACATGGTGAAAATGTACAATGCACCAACATTATGTTACATACATCACACAGCTGTGTTATTAAAATTATTTTGATAACCCTGAAAAAATGTGTTTAAAAAAAAATCTGTCTATTCCGCCATCTTGACCAGAACTTCCTGAAGCTGTTTTTTGTTTTTTGTTTTTTTTTTTAAAGTTGAGCCAAAATGTTAGCTAAAAAGACCGGCTTGGAATATGGAGTCTAAACCACCAGCAGCATGGCTAGGTAGGAAAGACAGCATGTTCATCGTCCCAGAGTTTTGCAAGCATTTTTATACATCAGGTAGGGGAAGAAGGAAGTAAGAGGCAGTCTGAAAGCATTTACATTAGCCATAGGCAAAGGTGTAGGCACAGGTGATGTGGTACCAGCCGTGGGATAGGCGCAGAGTCCCTGAAAAGAAATGTCCACCTCTGTAGATTGGCTGTGGGCTGCAGTCCAGAAAGCCCAGCTGTAAACAATGATTGGGATGCCTGCAGTTAGATAGTAACTGGCTAAAATAATCTGCAGAAACAGCCACTTGGAAATTAATCCGAGTTGCAATAGGCAATGGAACGAATGTCATCAGGCTTTCGTTATCTGGCCAGCAGCCATGAACAAACCGACAGGTCTGTTTTTCTCTCTTACTGTCTGGCTGCTGTAATTTAATTTAGAATGTCTCAGAATTTTCTCCTTGTCACTGATTACATCTCTAGGAGGATAACTTTCTAGAAGTAGAATTAATGGTTAAAGTATATAAATATAACACAATCTAAGGCTGTTGTAACCTGTTGACAAAATTCTTCAGAAAGATTTATATCCATAATCAAGAATCTAAGAAAATACCACTTTACTACAATCTTGCCAATACCAGGTATTATTTAAATTAAAAAACAAAAAAAATGAAAAACTTCCCAATTTGATGTGTACTCTATTTTTATTTTATTTTAGTTTTTTTTTAATTTAAACTAATAAGTTAATAAATTCTGAAAAGTGAGGACTGCCATGAATTCCTTCTCTTGGGGGAATTTTATGGCCATGAAGAAGATGGAAAACTGAGATGGGTCTGCAAACAAACCTTACAAAAGTAACCTATCTTCCATTAATTTCCCCCATATATTTACCTGCCTATAATTCACCACACCCTAGAAGCCCTGACCTTTTTCCTTCGACTTATCACACTTTCACAATTTATTACTCTTTGGTAAAATGGTGTATAAGCCTCTGGGTCTAGTGCTTCTTAGCTCTTCACTTTTCCATGAAAGCCTTTGTATTCATATATAATAATACATTCTTCTTCTGTTTACATGTCTTTTGTCAGAGTCTCAGCTACTGAATCTGAGTGGGTAGAGGAAAGTTGTTCCTTCCCTACTGTGACCTGCTTTGTTGAATGGAAGTTTGGCAGATGGGACACATGCAGAGTTTTGAAAGCATGTGCATATCAGGGCTTGCTATTCTTGTACCTCTGCTAATGCTATGATCAAGACATGCCTGGACTAGGCTGCTGTCCCCGAAGTAGGATGAGAGATGCATGGAGCAGAGCCACACCTGGCTCCTCACCAATAAACCACAGCCCTGTGAATGAGCCCAGCTCAGACTAGCCGTGGCAGGCTAATGACAGATGATAAAAGGGTTGTTGGTTTCAGCCACTAAGCTTTAGGGTGGTTTGTTGCATAACATAACTGACTTATAGAGTGACTTTTCCCTCTCTGGCCTCTGTAGTTACAGAAAGGTATTTTGGGGTAAGTGAAAATTTCTCCTTTCCCTTCTAAGTTCTGGCTGATTGAATAATTAAAATGACATTAGAAAAATTAACAGAAGAAAATCATCAAATTTAATTACATATGTAATTTAATTACAAATTTAATTACATAATTACATGTGTAATTATGTAATTAAATTTTATAAGACTGGGGGCCCTAGAAGGGGTAGTTATGGTTTATATTCTATCTCGGGCAAAAGAGAAAGTGGGGCAGGATGTGGTTTGGGACTTCAAAGGGGAAGAGGACAATCCACATGTAGATGGAAAAGAAGTTTGGTAAAGGAATCTTTGCTGGGCCATCTTTAACAATGGGTCATAGAAAGGACTTTGATCAAAGGGGCCTTGCTTGGTTCCTCCCTGTCCGTCATACCTAGTTGTTATTACACTATACTCATGTTTGTTTGTGATGTTTGTGATGTTTGTGACGTTTGTGATCCCTTCCTGGATGGAGCAGGCTCTCTATCTGAATCCTTTTAGGCTGTTAGGGGGAAGATCAAAGACTCTTCCTGAGTCTTTTATGTCTTAAAAATAACCAGCTTAAAATAATCAATATCCCAAAGAGGCATATTTTGGGGTGGCAAGCTCTGCTCCCCTTCAGCATGCAGAAGCAGGTGGCAATGAGTTCTAAGTACTTGTCTGCCACGTCCACCA
>NW_006439713.1:5119913-5124151 GCF_000325575.1 Pteropus alecto
ACTAATTTGTGGAAGCTTTTTATATTGTCCAGGATATTAACTCCTCATGAAGCTATGTTTTCCCCAAGTGATTCGTTTGCATCTTCTATTGTTTAGGTGGCTTCCTTGGTGCCTGGAAATCACTAGCATATATGTGCACCAGATAAACCTTTCGCTTTGGAGGTCCTTATCCTCGCTTTTCATTTTTGCTGTCCTGCTATGCAGATGTCCTTTTGTCACCTGCCAATATTATTTCTAAATGTTTGCCTAACATTTTTAGAAGCTCCGTATCTGAAGTTTTTTCTATTCTTTTCTTTTTTTAACCTGGGATCTTGAATTCTTGCAAGTCAGGTGACTCCACAACAGGCAGGCTTGAAGGCAACTGTCCTGAATCAAGGCTCTAGGCAATGTCTAGTCAGTGGACACAGTTAGACTCTCCCATCCTACCTCCCTCATTATCTGTAGGAAAGGGAAGGCCATATATTAAACCTTTTACCCTCTTATCTCATCTTGACTTAAGATCCATCCTTCAAGGACTAGTCTAATTACTGTTTATCTTACTTAGATGAATTAATAGAAGCAATTTTTCTAACCAAATTGGCTAATTAGTGTGAAGTTCTCTGGTTAATGATTCATTTATAGCAACATTACTAAGGAAATTGAAAACCAAGTTTATTCCTTTTACTGTTATATAAGGAACTCCACTCCCTAGCATCCTGGCTTCAATAATTATCAACGTATTTGTCAATCTTGTTTCATAAATATTTCTTTTTTTCCATCCTTTCCCCCTGTGCTGGCTGGAAAATTACTGCTTGGCTATCGCCCATAGGAACATAGGCTATCACCCATGGGAACATAACATTCTAACAATAAGCTTTCTGCTTCTGTACCCCCGCTTGCACACCTGACCTGTGGGTTGATAGGTAGTGAATAGACCTTTGTGTTTAAGACAGAATGAGGAATGGGATTTAAGGCTTAAAAACCCCGTACCTCTACATTTCGGGGCTGCTTAATTTGGGGTCTGCATACCCCCGGCAGATCCAGCTGCTGGATAAAGAGCGTGTTTCCTATAACTCACTGATTTCTGGTGGTCCGTGTGTCTTTCGGGGGCTGGCGGCCACAACACCCCTTCATCCCAAAGATTCGTTTTAAAATAAGACATCTTATTTTCTTCATATTCAATATGTACCTCTAAAAGATAAGGCCTTTTTTAAAACAATTTTTAGATTTTTCGATTACAGTTGGTATACAATATTATATTAGTTTCAGGTTTACAACATAGTGATTGGACATTTATGTAACTTACGAAGCGATCACCCTGATAAATCTAGTACCCACCCGAGCCCATACATAGTTGTTACAATATCATTGACTATATTCCCTATGCTGTACTTTACATCCGCATGACCATTGTAACTACCAATTTGTACTTCTTAATCCCTTCTCCATTTTAACGCCCCTCCAATGTTGTAGCTGCCAGCCCCCGAAAGACACACGGACCACCAGAAACCAGTGAGTTATAGGAAACACGCTCTTTATCCAGCCAGCTGGGTCTGCCAGGGGTACGCAGACCCCAAATTAAGCAGCCCTGAAATGTAGAGGTACGGGGTTTTTAAGCCCTAAATCCCATTCCTCATTCTGTCTTAAACACAAAGGTCTATTTTTCTCCTGCTCATTACCGTCAACCCACAGGTCGGGTGTGCAAGCGAGGGTACGAAGCAGAAAGCTTATTTTTAGAATGTTATGTTCCCATGGGTGATAGCCAAGCAGTAATTTTCCAGCCAGCACACCAAGATGGGTCTCTTCTTAAAATATAGCGACCACACCCAAAGTTAATAATTCCTCTGTGTTGATTATTCAGTCAGTGCTCGAATTTCCTTGATTGCCTTAATCATTTTAGAATTGTTTTGTTCAAACCAGGATTTAATCCAAGTTCATAATAATCATATTACACTAGATGTATCTCAAGTCTCTTTAACCTATGGTTGTCCTGTTATATAGCCCCGATTTAAAAAAAGAAAAAAAGGAAACATGTTATTGGTCCTATAGAACTTTCCAGTCTGGAGTTAGCTGGCTCCTGCCCTTGGTCTTCTTTGGCTTCCTTTATTATTATATCTACAAGGATGATTAGTTAGCGTGGATAATTCATAGCAGCTTCTTCCTCGCTGTCAGCTACTCTCTGCAACCCAGCGCTTGTCCTCAAAGCATCTCTGCAGTACTTTCCACAGATAGCCCTGTTTTTGCCTCGTGTTTTACAATAAGTCTCCGAAAAGCTAAGAACAGGCTAAAACCGAGGATAAGGAAGCAAAGCGGGAGAGAGAGCATTCCGACGGAAGGGAATCTAAGAGCCACGCAGTCCGGAAGGGCGCATTTAAGCATTTCATAACCTAAGGCGACAGCTTTTTACTTACAGGTAGGCTTTTTGTTGTGTTTGGGTGGCATTTTGGGAAGTCGATTAGGGTCAGAATCAGATACACGATGTGCGAGGTGTTGTGTCCGCATCCGGAGTGTGGGAAGCAGGCGTCTGGTCCTGCTTCTGTGGTCTTCAGGGACAGGTGCGGGCTTTAGGTGGGGGGCACACCTGTGTTCTGGAAGCCACTATGATTTGGACGGAACTGTATTCTGAAGAACATCAGAAACCCCGCTTACTAAAGGCTTTGGTGGTTTGCTCCTAAAGTACCCACAAGGGAATGTCCTCCCCAGCAGCCACTTTGGATGAGGCCAAGTAGGGGAATGGACAAGCAAGAACTTGGAGCACAGAATCAGAGTTGAATCGAGACATGTGCCTCCCTGCCAAGGCTGGACTCCTGACAATTTCTGCCCAGATTTTTTTTTTTTTATCATTATGGAGGGCGTGTTGGCTTCTTGAATTTCCCTTTCTTGCCCTTTCCCATTGGGCATTTTTATCATGGCTTTCCTGTTCAGATTCCGTGACTGTATACTGGGTGAGTATTTGGAGTGGGAGCTATAACTCGTTTATTCACTTACACATTTGAGTCACAAGGAGCTACTTCCCGACATTGGGTCCAGTGACTGGCTGGGCCTTCTGTTGGTCTTCCTTGGGGAGTGGTGAGTGTTATTTCTTTCACTCATAAAATGATTTGATTTTTTTTTTTTTTTGGAACTATCTGAATTTTAGATGGGCACGTGGGCGCCCAGCTCTAAACCACATTTTCAGCTGCCCTTGAAGTTAGGCGTGGCTGAGTCACTCCACTCTCTGTCTGTCTTTACATTGCCTTCTCCTCTGTGTGCCTATGAAGAGTCTCTCTGCCTCTTTTTATTAGGACACCTGCGATGGCATTTGGAGACACTCAAATAATCCAGGATAAGTCCCTCCTTTCGAGATCCTTAGCTTGATCACTTCTTTAGTCCTATAAGGTGATATTCACTCTTTTGCCATAGAGGATTCTAGGATTTAGGAAGTAAAAGTACCTGAGGAGGGGCATTTTTAAGCCTAACAGGCTTGTTAAACAGACCAAACGGAAATGCTCTCATACTCACATCCTCTGTCTCCAGCATTAGAAAACAAATCCAGTAGCTAGCTTAGCCTCAAAAGATCGGTTTTTACTTCGTCTTCAAGAATCAACCTTCCCAAACCAGCATCTGCTCGTTGCTAACTCTAGTGGTTGGCTGGGTTCCAGAGCCTCTGGGTCCCAGCAGGCCCATGGCCACCAGCTCTCCGAGGACGATCTAGCCACCCACTGGTTCCTGAGCATCTTAGAACAGAGGCGGTCACTCTTCGAATGTTTCAGAGGTTGTGAGTGAGGAAGAGCCCAGAGAAGAGGAAATCTCCCAGTTTCTTCTCCCTCTCCCATCCATGGTTTGATAAATCCCTTTTGTGGTTAGAAAAATGACTGGGCTTTTCCTGCTGGGCCAGCCCTCCTCTCTGTGCAAGGGTGGCCAGCCGAGGTCTGGTGCCAGCTGGCAAGCTGCCTAAGGGTCTTGCAGCCTGGCGAGCTGTCCGCCAGTGAGGCCTTCTTATACCGTGGCGGGGCGAAGGCTCGGGTCCGCTGAGGTATTTTGAATCATACAAAAAGAGTGACAAACAACACCATACCTTCGTTCACAGGCAGACCACGGTGGCTTCTCAACACAGCAAATGCAGAGCGCCTTGCCCTAGGCCAAGGACAGTCCCTGGGGAAAAATCCAGGTATGTGTCTGTGTGATGGGGCAGGGCCCCTGGGCACATGCTGCACCATTGGGGGATGCTGAGGCCAAGCCTGAGATGTGCCTTAAACAACCCCCCGACCCCTCAAAAA
>NW_006439713.1:5124172-5143443 GCF_000325575.1 Pteropus alecto
AAGCGAGAAGACTGAACTTCTCTATTCACACTGGCCCCAAAGACAGGGAAAACCACAGGCCCGATTCTTGGCTCTCATGTGGCTTTCAGCATCGCGCCATTGAGCTGAGGACAGAGGCTGTTCATTCCCGCAATGCATTTTGAGGCTCCCTGAGGTGGTGACATGAGCTCCTTCTGGACACATCTTCATGTTTATTCTCTTCCATAATCCCCTGCAGTAGCAGCCAGAGTAAAAAAAAAAAACAAAAAAGTTTTCAATAGTGAAAAACAGAACTCACCCCCCCCCAATTCAGTCTTTTCACAAACGTCTCTATTGACAACTTGTAAATAGAGCTTCTAAAAAATGGAGATTTTCTTGATCTAGGAAGAATTTTTGCATATGTGCAAAAGTCTTAGACTCTCTTGCATCAAATCTGAGGCAAAGAGTTTGTAAGACTCAAAAAAGAAAAAACAAATCTTAAAGCTACTACATATACAAATAAGCTAATGCGCAAAACAGAACTATAGGTCTGTCCCAAGAGCTGGGTCAGTGAAATCTGCATCAAGAAAGGGGCTTGGCTCTTCTGGGGCTGGCTCTGGTGCGGACACAGGGTGTCACTATTATTAGAGGCACGCAAGTCTCTGAGGCTGTCCCCAGGAGGACTCAGCTTATCTGCCCCCTCCTTAAGCTGGTTCACGGGGAGGGTAGGCTGGGCTTCCAGGCACCCCGGAGCCAGAACACAAAGTGATATTGGAGAGGCTGTGAAAACGGTTCTGGTCCTGCTGCCAGCGGGGTATGGGAGCAAAGCCCTGGTGGGTGGCCAGCTCCTTGGGCCGTCAGAACACAGAGTCCCAGCCAGCGGCACAGAGAGCTTGAAGAAATGTGACCTGGGAGGAATCCGAGGAGAGATGAAAGGGGCTGCCTCTGACTGAGAAGGCCACTGTGCCCGGGATGGTCACAGCCTGGTGCAAACGAGGCTGGAGCGGTGCGGTGGGCAGAGGCTCCTACTGCTGGTCGTGGGCTTAGAGATCCTGACTGTGCCTGTGAGCGAGTGGGGCGGCCCGAGGGACCCTTTGCAAAGGCCGGCAAGTTGGGACTCAGATTTTATTTCTGGATTTTATCTCTAGAATCTCCTGGGCACTGCAGACCCTGATCTCCAGCGAGTGCTAAAAACATGAGGCTGGTTGGCGTGGAGGCCTGGGCAGAAAGACCCCTCAGTGCCTCTGGTCCACGGGGAAGCAGCTTCGGAAGAGTCATCTTCATGCTCAGGTCAGCCTGTGAATCTTGACGGAGTCGAGGAGCTAGCCCAAAGCAGCAGCGAACTTTGTTCTGTGGTGAGGTGCCCCACGCTGGGAAATCTAAGACTTCTTGCTCCAGCTGAAGCTGGCAGGTGATGAGCTCCACTAGCAAGTCACTGGGTGGGGAGCTTCTTGGGCGGGACAATTACTTGAGAGGATGAGACCAATGCTGGTCTTGACAGCACTGACATGAAGTGACTCTCAGGATTCAGACCTGACCACCCGGATTCTGCTGTTGGGTTGCCCACACTGAAGACCCTGAGAGGGAGCACATAAGACTAGAGTGGTGGGCAGAGGCCTCTGATTCAGAGGATGAGGTTTCTCTTTCCCAACGGCAGTGCCATAACCATGACTTTCTTGGGACCCAAATGGCAACAGGCTGGGTCAGGACTCCTTCGGAGCCTAGAATATTGTTTTGGAACTTCAGTTCATATCGGTCAAAAGCATCGAGAGTTCCGTAATCGCCCTTGTCAGGTTTTCTGCACCTTGTAGCAAACGGGGGTCCACGTCCGTAGGCGGACTCCATAAGCTGGGTTCAGAACTGTGTTCTCCCAAATTAGCACCATGAATCCCACAGTATCTGTGTTCCTGCAGCTGCCTCCTGGCTTTGTGTCTTCTGTTTGAAACTTGAACACTAAGTTGGTTTTCCCGTGCGTGGTCATCCTTCTCGTCTGGGAGGCATAGGTTAATGATTCCAAGGGGTGGCGAATTCTCACAGCTTTCTGTTGGAGGAAGTAATCGAGAGGGCATGACTGCTGGTGGACTCCCAAGCTGGACCTAGGCTTTCCGCTAGGAGTGTATGTGCACGAAACGCAGCAGTGCTTTAGGGACGTTGAGAGTGGTCATGGGGTTGGGGTGGGAACCAGCACCAGTAATGTGCACAGTGATGGGGGTCCCGGCCCCACAGTGCTATGCTGCCTCGCCCCACCTCCAGTGACTCTTCGGTATTTCTTTCCTACGTGTTTCCCTTGTGTCTCTCCCCAACCCCACCCCCCCCCAACACATACAAATTCTCACCCACCCAGGAAGCAGGTAACATCACATGGGAAAGAGAGATGGAATCAATGACTTGGAGAGGTACTCCTTGAAGGCATAGTTTTAAAAAATTGGTTATATTAACTTATTGTCATATCTCCTACTTTCATGGTTTTGCACTGATTTATAACGCAGTGGTTTCAATGCGTTTCTTTTCTCTAGTACTACTGGGAGATGTAGCGTGCCCCCATTACTGACAGCAGCTTGCTGCAGCTGTGCTTCTGAGTTTTGAGTTGCATAGATGACCTTGTTAGAGACTGGGGAAAGTAAAGTAAGGGAATATGCAACTTGAGAAAACCACTTCCTCATTTTTATGCTCCTTATCCCAGAATCATTGGCTATAAACACTATGGAGGAAAATACCTTCATGAGGTATTGTGTCCTACAGCTTTGACCCAAGCGCAGCTGAGCGCCAAACAGCGAGATATACAGTAGTGATCAGCAGGTAGCTCCATAGTCAGGGAGGCTTTTTTTGTAGGATCTGATAAGAGAGGAATCCTCCACTTGCAAATTAGTCTCTTACCACTTAATCTCTTACCAAGCTCTATTTGTTCTTTGTGTGTTTGTTTTTGTTTTTAGCTAAATATTATAGCTCCTCAGGAAAACATAGCTCTGTTGAGTGACTATGACACCCTATGGAGAATTTCACACTGGTCACAGCATTAAGAGCACCTGGTTTTTGTACCAAGCCCTACTTGTAAGTCTCGTTGAAGTACTAATTTGTATGAAAGATACCCAGGTATCGTTTTAATGGAGAGAAAATTCTCATGTTTTTGTGTGTAACTTGAGAGAAGGTCTTGGGTTTTTGGCTATCTGTCTTGTTATAATATTCGCCATATTTAAAATCACACAGGAGTTAAATTCTATCACCTAGAAATCAACTGATTCACTAAGGAGACTGGGTGTCATTCAAAGGAAGGTGGTGACAAACCCAATGGTTGGTTGAATTGTACATTAGAGCCATGGGGTGACCAGGGGTGCAAAAAACAGTGCTAAGAATAGGGGTCCAAATGGGTCCCATCATTAGGAGGTAGAAAAACACTATTCACCATCCGGAACCTTAAACCAGCAGAGAGAGAAAAAAGAGTTAGGCAAAGAAATAAACAAACATGTGAAGACACGTACGTCAATCAGTGTTCCAGGCATTTGTGATCTAGTTCTCATGTCTTGGGTAGAAACGGTTTCCTTTTCATTGATGTGAAGTTATAGATTAGTGGTCCCCACCCTAAGATTGTCAGTTTCTGAAGCACTTATAAGAATCTTTAGATTGAGAACTTCAATGGCTTTTCATTGGTGTAAAGTAGCTTTATGTCTTCTTGACTGGGCAGTGCGAATCTAAGGATCAATCCTTTGTGATCTGATCACAGTGAGGTGGTCAGTAGAATCTGAGAAGAGTCCCTTGCATCAGATTTGGGAGCTACCTTTCTCTGTTGTTCCTTCTAGAGGACCAGGTTTCCAGGTTTGAGGTCATACAGGCAATGATTGGGAAAATCTTGAGGAAACGCTGCCAGTATCTGTTGATAAGACTAAATATGTCACATTATTCTCTTTCAGCTATAATTGCCTGTAAGAGGATGTAGTCTGGGATGTTGGGTGATATTCTCAGACACATGAAGAGTGAGTTGATGAACCCAAGAAGCAGTTGATCTCATGGATATTAAGGTCATTGGCAACCATTTGTTATAGAAGCTCAAGGGTCTCAGAGATTTTTCCTCTCCTTAACAGTAAAATACAATTTATCTTCTTGACTTTTCCTTGGGATTGAAGATGGTCAAAGCCATACATTTTTGAATGGCAAGGCTTTGCAGAGTTCTTTAATGACAATTCCAGTGACATAGATTTTCCTATTAGGGAAGAGGTAGGCTGGGATTCCCAAGTGAGAAACATGAAATGAAGCTGTCTTTTAGCTATTGTATGAGCTGTAGCTTTTGTCAGGAAAACCCTCTAGTAATCTCAAGAATAAATAAAACGTGACCAAAACGCATCCAAAATCTATTGAAGGCAGTAATTTGGGAATGCTCCATGGGGTGCTAAAACCTGGGCTTTTGTTCGTGTCCCGTATTCTGTCAGTAACAGGTGAGGGTGAGCATGCACCAGAAACATCCTTTAGTAAAGATTCCCCACCAATGCTGACCAAGGACAGTGGCCAACTTCTGGTAAAGGTCTCCCAGGGTTCATTTCGAGGTCTTCTGGCACTAGAGGTCTTTCTCTTTCCATCTTCATCCAGATCTTTCCTGAGATATTTTTTTCCAATTTCAGAGCCACTTCTTGACATTTGCTCTGTTGGCTTCATTGAGCCATTCTTGATATTTGGCTTTGAGAAACCATAAGAACCACGATTTCAGTAAGAGCTACCTATTTGGTATGACGTTTAAGCCAGAGAATTTCTTTCATCTCGAAGTTGTTCTTTTATTGAGTATGTTGCTATCTTTATAATGGCCATTTCAACAGAAAACAAAAAAGTTTCAAAACTTATCTAAATCAGGTATGAGTAAAGCTCTGGGTAGGATTCATTCTGCAACAAAACTTTTCTGCATTTGTGGACCTGTGAAAGTAGAAAGCAAGTTATCTGTTTCCAACGTGTAATAGTGGGACAGTGTAGGATAATGGTTGCAGACATTTCCATTCCAGAAGGGAGAATATGGAAGATAGGGAGGAGTCACTGGTCCCAAGCAATTTTGAAATCCAACAGGGAAAATTCCATTAAATTTTAAGGCCTGTGAGAGTAATCCCCTGCGGCTTGAGACTCCGCCTTCTTAGGCCACTGCTTCTAGTGACACTGCTCTGTCCTCTGCCTGTACACCGTGTAGATGGCTCTCATCTCCATGCCTCTGGGCCTAAGGCTCTGCCTTCAGAGTTATCCTTTCTCGTCCCTAAAGACCAGCATATGTTTGCAGCTGAGTAGTTTTATTAGCCTATTTCACAACTCTAGAATTTGGGGAGTCCGGTAGCCTTCTTTTTAATTTTGTCCTGTCTTTGTCCCTTTCTGTCCAATCTGACAGTATTTATACTGACATAACATTGTCAAAAACCTTGTGTGTCTCCCATATATGTCACGGGAAGCCCCACCATTGGAAAAGACAGTTTTCTACAGGTCTTTCCTAGATAACACCACCTCTACTCCTGGCTTCTGCAGAGATAAGTAAATTAGAAGGCATTCTCTTCTAGAAGGAAGGCAAAGTATGGGTGTCAGCCTGGAAAGGTGATGAACCTTTAGTGAAGAGGGTCAGGCTCACCAAATAATGCTGTATAATTCGAGAATGCAGCATTGGGAATGGGATTGTATCATGACCCAACAGGGGCTCTTGACTATCTTAATACAGGTGGAGGCCAAAGTGACCATTGGCAGTGGCTTTTGCCTATCTGCTGAAGGAGGCTCAATAAGTACACCTTTGGGGATCTTATGAACTTATAAACTTTCGGTTCTATGGGGGCACTTGTAATGCACATCAATGAAATATGACTTCCCTTGCCCTGAGCACAGATCACGAAAGGACACATCTTGTAGTACAGTTAGCAATAGAAACTGTATGGAATACCATCCATGTCCTATAGGAGTGGGGTGAGCCCTGCTCTCCAGCAATACCAAGGAAAACTAGTCTCAGTACAAGCCTGTGAACTGAGACGGGGTGATCGGCTTTGTTCCTAACTGACTCGGAACCCAGAAATAACCAAACCATGGCCAGTTGAAATGATGCCTGTCTGCAGTAATCTCTAGTATATAGGCAAGATCAATTCTGTTGGGAAGGTATCACAAGTACCTTTAGAATTCTTACTTATTTGTTCCAAAATGGAATTGGAACTGTGATAAGTTGTAATACTGGTATTGTTGAGAAGATTCAATCGCCTTATGAAAATAAGTTATGATAATTCTGATATTGACGATCAAATGTATTGGGAGAGTAGGTTAAAGGCTTCTTAGGATTAATACCAATGGAAAATGACTGGCCTAAGGAAGAACTAGATTTTGCTAACCATTAGCTGATTTCTATACTAAATAATTCTGCACAAGTTTATCATAAGGTACAAACAACGGTTGATCAAGTGGGCAATAAAAAACGAGTGGTCAAATTAGTACAAAAATATAAAAATGTATGTATAGGCTATAAAGGATGGATTGTTTATTTTCAAATGTATTTTTAGCTCACACTGTCTCCTCCAAATGTTAGATATTTTTATACTGATGCTTTTGCTGAAAGTCATAATTTTGCCACCACACAGTCTATTATATATGGTATGGGCTATCTAAAATACTTTCTTTTGATAAATATTATCTGAATTTATCCTAAGCACTTCACAAAGTGGCTATTGTATGGATTTCTCAGTTTAGCTAGATATTCCATCAATGGGCACCAAATTTTTTTGAGATTACACTCCTTTATGGATTGACAGTCCTCAGTGAGAGACACTCTTCTTTAATTTTTTAAAAAATCTGTTTACCTATAATCATTCTCATTTTCTATAGGCCCTTGGTCGTCGTCTATGATAAATGTCCTCTTCTCTTTTCTTCCCTCCTTGTTCTAATTGTTAGGCTGGAACATAGTCATTGTCATTCCATCCACATGGCCACCACCTTTACCCTTAGTGACTGCTGCGCATGGCATTCACGGCTAGACCCCATGGTAACGAACCACTGGGCAATCCCAGTCACGTCAAACGGGACCACACTGAATTACAACCAGTGGTGTTTCCCTCTTACGCCTACGTGGACAAATGACTTTAAAGAATCTGTGACCTTGCTACCGTCCCTCTCTCCCAGAAAAAGAAACAATTATTATGGTTTAGTGACCAGACCCTAGGTAAGTCCAAATTTGAGATCAACGACCACCACGGGTTGTAGTTACCTCTTCACCCTATATTTGGATTAAAGAGATTCACATTAATTCAGCTAATGAGAGGCCTGGTTCTGGCCTTGTGGAGTAAACAATGCCTTTTCCCTGTCTTTCTGTGTTCCCCCACCAGATACTACTTCCTTTGTAGCCAGGATATCTTGTCCTATTTGCCCCAGGCTAACACCTCATGCACATTAGAAACAGTATTCTGAGGCTTATCCGTAGAGACCCCAATCTGTAAATCACCGATGATAGAAATTCCAACTCAGATGTGATTATCTGGGCATTTTACCCGGGGGGAAGTATTTACTCATCGTTTTTGTGGACAATCAGAGCAGTACTCCCCTGATGGGAATGATATACTAGAAAAAGATGGTCAGAAACATTCATACGGTCTGGCCATTGCCTATTTGTATAGACATTCTGTCTCTCACATGGCCTGGTTGGAGGACCTCCGGTTTCTGGTCTGGCATGTAAGAAGTTTGAAAGTGGACACATGATCTTAACAAGTAAAAAGCTGAAAAAAAAAAAATGGATAAAATCAAAACTCTTCTAAGATCTGTAACGGAAGTGAGGTCACAGAGAAAACTGCTTCCCAAATTGGAGAGACTGACCAGCTAATACAGAGGAATCAACTTACTGGAGCTGAGCTCTATGAATCGAAACCTCCAAGGGAACCAGTGCAGGGGTGGAGAAATCTGAACTGTGAGGAATTACTGGAGGCCCAGTGTGGACAAGTCTGAGACACAGCAACTCCAGGGGGACCCTGCCATCAAGGGGCCCTTTCATGCTTTTTTTGAGTTTTACTTCCTTGAGCTCTACCAGGTTCTCAGAGGGAATATCAGTGGGAAAATTCCCTTGTGCTTCTGGCAGGTGGAGCAGAACAGGATATGTTCTGAAATCAGGAGAGATGAAACCAGAGCCTAATCTCTTGGGGTTTTATCAGAGACTAACCAACCAGAGGGAAAAGAAATACACACCTCCAGCCCACTCTAGCCATCCTGTCCCATCTGGTGGGGAGGTAGGACTGAGAAGCTTATGTGAAACTCATAGTCCACAGACTGAGACCTAAGCTAGCATGACAGAACATGCCCATCTCCCACACCTCACCATGTTACTAACATTATTTACAACCACTGCTTTTACCCAGTACATCACGCCTGGCTATCAAGAAAAAATTAAAAGATGTTCTAAAAGACAAAACGAAGTTTGAAGAGACAGAGCAAACATTAGAACCAGACTCAGACATGGCAGGGATGTCAGATTTGCCAGATTGGAAATTTAAAACCATGATTAATCTGCTAAAGGCTTTAATGAACAATATAGACAGCATGCAAGAACAGATGGTCAATGTAAGTGGAGAGACAGAAATTCTAAGAACTGAAAAGAAATGCTAGTGAGGAAACACTGAATCGGAAATGAAGACTGCCTTTGATGGGTTCATTAGTAGACTAGACACAGACGAGGAAAGAATCGCTGAGCTTGAGATTATCTCGATAGAAACCTACAACACTGAAAAGCAGAGAGAAAAAAAAAAAAGACTGAAATGAAAACACGCTAGAATATCCAAGAATGGTGGAGCAACGTTAATGTAAAATACACAGAATGGTAATACCAGAAGGAAAAGAAAAGAAATATTTGAAACAATAAAGGCTGAAAATTTCCCCAAATGAATGTCAGACACCAAAGTACAGATCCTGGAAGCTCCAGAACACCAAGCAGGATGCCCAAAACTATACCTACACATCTTTTCAATCTACAGAAAACAAAAGGACCATTTATTCCTCTATTGATTTTAATTCGTTATTATCAGCACTAACACATGTGTTCTCCCTATAGAATATCACAGAGAACTGCATAAACATCACAAATTACAAAAGGCTTCATAGAATTGGTAGACAATTCAAAGTGAATCCTTGGTAGGGATAGTTTTGACTGTGTTAAACACACTTTGGATCAAATCAGGACGGGTACAACATGGAAACTATGGATGGAGCTCTATGGGTTGAGCTCACTCACCACTGTTCAACTTTTTTCTCCTTAACAAACTGCCCATGAGGCTCTGTAGCATCCGAGGGCAAAAGGGCCAAGTACACGGGGGTTTCTGCGCCTTCCTCCGGGCTTTTGGGGGCTCTGGATCCCGCCATGTCAGTTCTCACCCACCCTGGACAGCAGGCATTCAGGAGGATCTTGTCCCCTTTCCTCTGCGTGCTCAGGTTCCTGGCCTGGATTCTGGACAGGACCGTGACACCGATTTTCGTCACTCCGTAGGCGTTAGTAGGCCAGCCCGCCTCCTGGTGCACACCGTTCTTCGCATCTTCCACGAACTTGTTCATGAGCCCCACCAGCTCCTCCTCACTGATGGTCTCGCTTCTAAACTGCTGCTGCAGCTCTGGGCTGCAGCTCCTGAGAGCAGTGAGGCTTACGCTGCTGGACACATTCACCACTCTGCCTAAAACACAACAGAAATGGTTACTCAGAAAGGCGCACACAAGAATGACAACAGCCGAATTTGCTGGATTCTGGACTAGGAAATTTCCATCTGAGAAACAATTACTGGTTTGCTGGGAGCATTAATGAAAACTGCCTCTTGGGTGAAGGACATGAAACAAGCCTGAAACCTGTCAGACGGGTAATTATGTCTCAGATGATGTCAGAAAAATGTTTGAATAGGGAGGGAGGGACCCAGAAGTTTCATAAGAGAATGAAAATGGTTCATACAGGAACATGGTAAGGGGGTTGAAAGGAGGTTCTCATTGCATTCAGGAGTAGGCAGCTTCTTTGTCCCAAGGCCATTTTTGACAACTTACACCTGAGGATCTTATAGTCAGGTGTGTAGTGCTCTATGAACAACTGTCTATTGATCAATAAAGATCAATAAAGCTGGCTGGTGTGTGCACAGCAGTTCCAACGTAAATACAGAGCATCTGGTTTGGAAGGCTGCCACCTTGATTGAAGAAGATAATAAACAACCCAGTTCGGTGGGCTGAATTGCCTGTTTTCTCTGTATTTGGGTTTTTATCAACTTGGGAGCAATGACTAAGGGATGCCCACACAAGGCATGGCCCTCTGGAAGTCATGTGGGAGTTTAGGGAGCAAGTTATCAGAGGACATGTTAAAGTCCATCAGAAGAACCACTGCAGGACTGGAACCAGCAAGTGGATACGCTGGTGTGCTTGTCTGAAGCGGCCATCTGGGTCCCTGAGATAAGTGGAAATGGGGAGCTGCAGAGATGCAGAGGTGGGACAACTGCTGACACATGACTCTTCTGCCCCCTGGGGCACAAAATACCAAGGCCCTTTCTATTTGCCAGGACGAGAGACAAAGACTGCAGATGGTTATGGGAGACGCCCCGAGGGGGAGGCCCTGCCCAAAGCTGGCCAGCTGGGTTGAAGGCGGTAGCCCCGGAGATGACACAGTCTCTGGACCACGTGGTGCACACCCCGAGGTCAATGCCACTGTTCAAGTAGTACAGCGAGACTGCATCAGAAGACACCGAAGTGGACTGACGAGCTCCATTTCTGCGGACCGAACCACACGCCTTCATCCTGAGTAGTGGTTCGATGGAGAGCAGAACAGGCAATCGAAACACTGGTCGTCTCGAATATGAGATAAAGGTGTGAAGGGCTGACTCACACGCGTTCACGAGCACGTGCTCACACTCATCATGAGGGGTCCGAGGGAGATTCTCCACTGGGTAGATTCTTCTGCTTCTTGGGGGATCGGGGAAAGAGGGGCTCAGGAGGATGCTGCGGTGACTGCACAGTTCTTCCCCACATCACCTCAACTTTCTTTTTTCACACCTGATACAGTGGTTCCCAGGACCAGGGCTGCAACCGTGGATATGGGAAGCAGCTATAATCCCTAAGCAGGAAGCCATAACTATAGTTTTACACCTTTAAGTCAGAATTCCTAAGGGCCTGTGGAGTAGACTGTACCTTCATCCCGTCTGGCCAGACTGGAGTGGCAGCGAATGCAGCCATGCTGCTGCCTTGAGCTAGCCCACCAGTTCTGGACCTAAGCAACCCTGTCCTGTAGGGATGGGAGGGGGCTGAAGGGAAGGCACTCGTTAGACTAGAATCCCTGGCAGCAATCAGGATCAGCACAATGGCTGAACTTGATGTCCCTCCGAAAGATGAAAAAGTATGGGGAGAAGCACGAATGGCAGCTCAGGGTAAAAGAATAAATAAATGAGTTATGCAACAAGAGAAATCCAATATTACATTGGTGCTTCCCGAGGCTCAGAGCAAGAGATGGCATCGTCTCTGAGCTAGACGACACCAGATGCTTGAAAAGGTAAAGCCACGTGTCACCATCAGCACTCCTGCCTGCTTTTGGGACCTGACAAAATCGGGTGGAGCCTTCGAACCCAAGTGGCATGGTTCTGGGAGATACTGCCGTATGAAATGGTTATGAACTGAACTGACTGTTAATGACTCGGTGGGACTCCAGGAATATGCCACCATCTCGATTTTTATCATTCAGTTTCCATGAACAACTGTACTGTGATATGACTTCACACTAGCCTTGTTGGTAATATTCAATTACCAGATGCGAATGAGTTACATGTTGCTACTGACATTGACAATCAAATGTATTGGAAGATTGAGTCAAAGCCTCCTCAGGATGTAATACTGATGGAAAATGACCAGCCTGATGAAGAATTGGATTTAGCTAGCCATCGGCTAATTTCTGTATTATTAAATTAATGCAATAAGGAAGCCATTGGACTGTAGTGGCTCTAATATCATGGTGTCTACGTAAGCAAAACAAAATCTAAGCCTGTAAATGCCTCAAGGTTACAAAACTGAAACCTAAGGACCACCAATCCCAAACAGCCAACGAGGCCTGAAGCTGTAACCAATCAATAATTTCCTTACTTTGCTTCTGCCTTTTCTCTTTAATAGTCTCTTCCCAAGCACCTGCTGGTGAAGCATTCCTAATCACTTCCAGCTTGGCACTTCCCGATTCAAATGGATTTTTTTCTCAAATAAACTCATAATTTTTGAATATGCCTCATTTTATTTCTTAAGAATTAAATCGTTCTGCACAAATAGTTCTATGCTCAATAAAGTATAAACAGCAGTTGATCGAAGGGAGAATCAAATTAGTACCAAGACAGGAAAATTTATGTAGCGGCTTTATAGGATGAATTATGTTTCTTTAAATCTATCCTTACCCCCACACTGGCTCCCCCAACTATTAGGTATATTTCTGGTACTTTAGCTGTATCTGCTACATAAATTCTATACTAAGTTTATATGCGAATGATCCTTTTGCTGGAAGAAAGCCTTGGCAAAGGTCCAAGGGACAGCCTATAAAAGCAAAAGATTAAGCTTGGCCAAAGGAAGGTTTGGCCTTTTGCCCAGGGATGCTGGGAGTTAATTTTTAAACCTTTGGAATGTCCTGTCTAATAAGACTATTCTTATTTACTGGGGTGGGTAGGGACGGGCTACATAATCTAAGTCGACAATGTGATTATGGTGAGGCTATCTGGTATCAGCTGGACCTCTAGAGGGTCAGCCAAGAGGACAATGAGCCATGACTGTGTGAGCAACCCCCAACAAAAACACCAAACATCATGGCTTAGGTGAGCTTCCCTGGTTGGCGGTACACACATGGTGGCTGGAGGACATGGCGTCTGTCTGCAGGACGCCATTGGGAGAGGACAACAGCAGACTCCATGCCTGGTCTTTCCCGGACCTTGTCCTATGAGACATTTCCCACTGTTGATTTGAATCAGTCTCCATTTCCTGTAATACGCTGTAACTTTGAGTAGAATGGCTTTGCTGAGTTTGAAGTCCTTCTAGTGATTACTGAACCTGAGGGTGGTTTTGAGGACCTCCCGAACTTGTAAAGACCAGATACGTACGGTTGGTTTAGCATCTACAAACCAATTAATTTAATACACTGTATCAGTAGCACATGATCAGAAACAGAAAAAGATTTTAGGGGTGCCTCATTACTTGGTGGTAATGAAGGCTCCACTAGCCTGAGTGAGACCATTCAGAGAGGAACAGATAGGAGGGAGGGTCAGGCACGGAACCATCAGGGAACTCCAACAGGTGAGGGAAAGGAGCAATTACTGGTCTCTCTGAGGAGACTTCTGAACGAAGGATAAGAGCCAGTTGTGCAAAGACTAGCAGGTCGGAGAGCACCGATGACCGCTGGAAGAGTGTGCAGAGTCCTTAGGCTGAAGGGCAGGCACTTGGCCCAGACGCCACAAGGCCAGTGTAGCTGAGCAGGGAGAGGTAGCAGGGGCCTGAAGGTGTGACCAGAAGCAGGCAGGGACAGATGGTGCCAGAAACACTACAGCGTGGGCTCCTTAGACTCACCTTGGGGTTTCATGAGAGGCAGTAGTTCCGTGGAGACATCTCGGGTACCAAAAAAGTTTGTTTTCATTGTCACTTCTGCTTGTATATGAAACGGTGTGGGATCCTTTACTTTTGGGGGAGAAGGAGAGTTAAGAGTTAATAAATAGTGGTCACTTGTGGTAAAATTCCATAGAATGATACAAAAAATAGCACATGTGAAATCTGGTGAATTTTGTGTAAAAGTGGCTCTAGTTAACAGTATTGTTCCAATGACAATTTCCTCTTTTGATGTGCTATAATGTAAGATGGTATCACTGGGGGAGGCTGGGTGAAGGAGGTGCAGTGCGACTGCCGTGAACCAGTCTGAGCAATTTTCTTACTTAAAAATCCATTCAGAATTAACCTAATTGCCCTGAAGTCCAAACCGAGAGAAACTGTGACCACCTGTTAAAGAATCCCAGAAGTCCGTTTGGGTGAAAAGCAACTCAATTTCTCCTGTACTTTGACTTCTCCTAACTTCCGTAGGGAGGCATCCAGCATCCCAGAAGCGAGGAGCCCCACTGCGGTGAATCCCCGACAGAAACAGCCCACCCTGGCTGGAGGTGTTCCAGACTACTCCTCCCCTGCGACCACCCAACCGACCCCTTACACTTGAAGGCGATGCCGGCGTTGTTGACCAGCACGTCCAGGCCCCCGTACTCCTTGCGCAGAAAGTCGCGCAGGGCGCGGATGCTCTGCAGGTCGTCGATGTCCAGCTGGTGGAAGCGCGGGCTCAGGCCCTCGGCCTGCAGCTGCTGCACGGCTGCCTGGCCCCGCGCCGCGTCCCGCGCTGTGAGCACCACGTCCCCGGAGAACTGCCGGCACAGGTCGCGCACAATGGCAAGGCCGATGCCCTTGTTGGCGCCGGTCACCAGCGCAACGCGGCTGCCGGACGACATGACTGCGTGGCAGACGCGCGGGGTACTTGCAAGGAGAGCGGAGGGGTAGGTGGACGCCAAACGACACGGCACACACGAGAGCTTGCGCGAGGCTCGGACGCGAGTAGCTGCGCGCGGCTGGGGCGCACACAGTTAGCTCAGGGAGGAGGCGCGCCCGCGGCCGTGTTGCGGAGTGCGCAGGCGCAGTCCCCGCTCGTTGGGGCTTGGCTTTCTCGGGTCATTGAGAATGCAAAGAAGGGCGCCGCGGCAGGGTTGGTAAACAGGCCAGCCGAAGACTAAGGCTCTTGGCTCCTGGCGGCTGTCCGCTGGTCAGCAGAGAATCATTTTGATTAGTCCTGCGAATCCATTTCTTCACTTTAAAATGGGGATAAGATGCATCCTGACAAGCGAATTTCAGTGTGAGAAAGGACAGCAAAGCGCCATGACTATACTTAATCTGAACGCTTATGCTTGGTTCTCCAGGGTTTTTCCTCGTATTCCCCTAATCAAGCATTCACAGTTGCGCTCGAAGAAATGAGGCTTTTGTAAAGATCCCCCGCCGCCTCCCCGGTGTTTTAAAAAAATGTAGTTCGAATTGAAGTCTTTGGAACTGGCGTTGTGGAACATGGCAAGGCATCAAGTGTGTGTCGATTTGCCCCTTAAGTGTGTGAAAGCAAAGCTGCTGTCTTATCCTTGGCTGGTTTTCACATAATAGTGGGAAATATTTACTAAATCATCACAGGGTCACCTCCCTGGGTACTTGCTAGGTCAGGAAGTTACCTGTAACCAGGTCCTCCATAGTACAGGTGCAAAGGGGCTTTGCAGTCTTTTCTCACACTCAAAATAACCTTTCAGGATGTATCTTATCCCCATTTTAAAGTGAGGAAATGGATTCACGGAAAGTTCATCAATTAGTTCAGTGAGTGGAAATGAATTTTCTTCCTTAAACTAGTACTTAAAACAGAGGAATAGGTTACTATAAAGTCATTTCATTTCTGTGTTGTTTCTTATGGCAGATGCTGGCCACAAGTGGCCATTTAAATATCAACTTAATGAAAATAACATGATTTAAAATTCAGTTCTTTAGTTGCGCTAGCCACATTATCAGTGCTCAGTAGTCATGTGTGTTAGTGGCCACTGTATTGGATAGTGCAGATATACGATATTTTCATCAAGGGAGACAGCTCAATTGAAAAGCATGTTTTAGGTGGAATCCAATCATTTTGCAATTTCAAGGTGAGTTTCTGATCAGTTGCAAAAAAAAAAAAAAAACCCAACAAAAACCCAAAACTGACAATCAGAGAAGACCTTTGCTTTTTTTGGCTAAAGCTTTTATTGAGATACTTGTAGATTCATTAGGTAGTAAGAAATAGTAGAGATTCCTTATACTTCACCCAGTTTTTCTTAATGGTGACATTTTGCAAAACTATAGTACAATATCACAATCAGGATATTGACAATCCATCCACCAATCATATTCAGATTTCTTCAGTTTTACTTGTACTGTGTGTGTGTATTTGTATATCCACCACTATAGTCAAGATATAAAACATTTCCATCAGCATGAGTATCTTTCCTGCTGCTCTTTTGTAACCAGACATGTCTCTCTTGCCCTCCCCCTCCCCATAACCCGATCTCCTAGCAACCACTAATCCGTTCATTTCTAAAAATTTTACTGTTTCAAAATATGACATAGATGGAGTCTTCTAGTATGTAACCTTTTAGGATTTTTTTTCTTCCATTGAGAATAATTTAAGAACCTTGTTTTGGATGTTCTCTCTTATCCAAGTATATGCTTCATCTGTCACTTGCTGGCCTATCTCCACACTGCTATCTACTTCTATAGCTGGACAGCCTGTGTGAGGAGAAAGCGGGATGCATTAAATTCACTAGCAGGGCCACTGGGTGATAGTGCAAGGTGCTGGGGGAACTCTGGGCATGGGGAGGGGCCTGCTGTTTCAAAAGGCAAATTCTAAGATGGCCATGAATCATGATTCTCAACCTAATTTCTCATTTTGGTACTGGTATCAACACAAGAATTGATAGGTCAGTGGGATAGGATGTTCCAGACAATACAGGTATAAAAGATCATGTAGCAATAAGAATTTAGCACATGAGATAAGTGGCATTGACAATAAATGGGGGAAAGAAGGAACTATTCCAAAAATGGTACTGGGAAAAGGGAGTAATGATTGGAAAGAAAAAAGAGAGATATAATGTATGCCAGTTAATTTCTAAAGAGAGAAAAAAGTGCTTTCTCACTTTTTAAATGTACGGTTTTATAGATAAAACCATAAAATGAGTATAAAAATATAAGTAAAATTTATATTTTTTAGTATGGCAAAACGACGTTGTAAGCGTAGGAACAGGGAAGGCTCGTGAAGGAAAGGACTGACAGATTTGACTATGGGAAGCTTTTTGAAAATTTGTTTTGAAAAGCATGCTAATTTAAAGCCAGTGAATTAAATTCTACTTAGATGATTCTGTATTTTTTTCCTCTGTCAAATTTGGGGGTTGAGCCTGGTGAGACAAGGGCGAGGGGGTTGAAGGGTGATTTGCAAAAAAAAAAAAACAAAAAAACAAAAAAAAAAAACCAGAGTAGAGGTGGAGGGCCCAGATCTCTGTTATTACTGCTAATGGCTAACTTGGAAGGTCCTCCTTAAGTTGGGAGAGTCAAGTCTGAGATCATCCTGGCTGCTGTATGGAGAAAGAATTTTATCACATCTATTAACTTGTGGAATAAACTCACATCTTTACTACCCACTGGTTTGAAGCAGTTATTTGTCTAAAGTATAGTTTCATGGGGTCTTTAAAATAAAAGATGTTGGAAAACAATATTGTTAAATTATGTTATTAGGCTCTCAGGGTCTTCCCTTGCCCACGATTATTTACTCTTACAGAAATCGACTTGACAGCTGGCTTTTCTTCTTATACTTTATGCTTGCTTAGGGTGTTCAATAAGTCTTCCTTTAGGGGGGGTAGAGCACAGACTTTGAGTCGGGGAATCAAATTGTGGTTGAGCTGCCTAGTAGATAGGTAACGTCAAACAATTTACTTAATTCTGTCAGAGATAAAGCCAAATGCTAAAGTGGTAAGAATAGATTTTAATCAGTAATATACTATTGCAATAGGGATAAAGGTCCAACACAAACTGAACTCAACTTGGATTTATACAGAGGTGACTAGGCATTTTACAGAGTAGGGAGGGGAAACAGAGGTGCTTGAGTAGAGTCAGGACAGTGAAAAATTCCCAAGGGCTAGTCAGCGTAAATGCTGATTAGACCAGCTCTACTGGCTACACAGAGACTAAGGGACAGAGGCCCTATCCTTTCTGATGATTACATTTCAAAGGAGATACATAATATCTCAAATGCACAAGAGGAAGGATTCTCAAATTGTATAATTTGAGAATTATACAATTCTCAAATTTACTTCTTAGTAAAAAGTAAATATTTACTTTTTAGTAAATGACCCAAGAAAGGGTAGTAAAGGGCCTGTCATCAAGTGTAGGCTAGGACAAACAGTAAATTCTGTTGGCAGCCTTGAACTCCTTAAGGAGGGCTAAGGTCATTCTAGGAATGTGGCCTTGAGCTGTTAGAAACTATGTTAGTGTTTAAGTCTTTTAATGTGTGGAGTGGAGGAAATCATTTGTGCTGAATCTGTAGATTGTATAGGTGAGGGGGTTGAGCCCTCACTGAGACAAAGGCTCCAAAGAGCCAGGCTAGAGTTTGATCAAGGAGAGAAGCTATGTCAATTCCTATCTAGAAAATAGGAGTATACATTACCTCCTTCCTCATAAAAGGAAAACACTTGTTTCATCTGCCCCTTTCCTTCCCGTCTTGAATGTATTTGTGTGAGAATGTGATGACTGGAACTGCAGCAATCATGAGACCAAAAAGAAACAAAAAGCTGAATAGCCAACTCCCTAACGATGGTATTGTGGAAAATTAGTTTTGAGCTTTGATGACATGACTGAATTATGGGTCCAAATCTGAAACCATCTATTTCCAGCGCCTCTTTTCCTCTCCCAGCTTAATTTTAGAATAGATTTTAGGATATTTGCATATGTCGTTCAGAGATTTCAGGTATATCCCTCATCAAACTTCCCGATTATTAGCATCTTACTATGATGCTACATTTGTCACAATCAAGAAACTAACATTGGAACAGTAGTAGTAACTAAGCTCCACCCTTGATTTGGATGTTACTAGTTTTCCCCTAATATCCCTTTCCTATTCCAGGATTCCCTTCAGAGTATCCCATTACATTAACTGTCATGTCGTGTTAGTTTCCTCTGGTTTATGAGATTCTGAGTTTGTTTTTTATGACCTTTGACAGATTTTAGGAGTACTGATCAGGTGTTTTGGGGTTTGATGTTTCTCCCAAGAGAGAACTGGGGTTCTGGGGAGGAATACCACATGGGTGAAGTACCCTTCCTATGTCCCAGGCATGCTATCAACATAACTCATCACTGATGATGTTAACTCTCCTCACCTGGCCAAGGCAGTGCTGGCCAGGTTTCTCCACTTTAAAGTTACTGTCCCCACTTTCCACACTGAACTGTACTTTGGAAGCAAGTCACTAAGCAAAGCTCATAATCAAGGTGGGGCAGAAATTGAGCTCAATCTTACGCAGGATGGAGTGTTTACTTAAAAGATATGCAATTCTGCAAGGTCGAACATGCAACGGGCCAGAGAGGGTGTAGTGGGGCGGGGAGACTAGAGCAAAGGGAAGGAGGAAGGGGTGGGGAAGAGAAGAAAGAGGAGTGGGGTGGGTGGAGACTGGCTGCCGGGGCTTGCAGGTTCTAGAGGTGAAGCGGAGGTCGGTGAACCAAAGGGCAGGTTGGGTGCCTGCCCTCAGGGTCCCGCCTAGGACGGGCACCCTAGGAAATTCCTC
>NW_006439713.1:5143455-5144134 GCF_000325575.1 Pteropus alecto
CTCCCAGGCTGGCTCTACAGAGCGCACGTTCCCTGTACGTCCTGTGGGCCACCAGGTTTTCTTGCCCCTGGTCCGGGGTCCGGGGACCTAGACCACAGCTGGTTTTGCCGTCCTTGGCGCATCCGGAACACACTGCGCATGAGCGAGGCGTGGGCCCGGGGAGGAGAGAGGGCTCCGCCTGGCGACGGGAGACTTGGTTTGGGTTGGTGAAGACGTAGGCGGGCCCGACGGCGCTCAGTCTCTTCCTCTGCGGCCCGCTCTTTGAATCGCGGTCACCTGGGGTGCTGTCTCGGGTCCCCACGTACCCTGGGCCCCGTGGGGGCCGCCATCTTGGCGGCTGTGCCGGCGCGGATGTGAGCCGGAAGGAGTTCTGGGCCGGGGTCGCTTCCCGTTGCCCAGGTAACGGGAGCCGAGGCGCTGTGAGGCTTGGCTCTCACCTTAATCCGTGTGAAAAACAGTACGGGGTCGGTACACACACCTCCGCCAGGCCCGGCGTTATACTGCGCGGAGAGTAAACTCGCATTAGGCGGACGTTCATTTAGCGAGTGTCAACAGGAAGCCGCTGTTGGGGCGCTGGGAGATGCGAAGGGGCCGGAGGCCGGGAGTTTGTGAGCCGCGCGCGTGAGGCCCATCCGGTCCGAGGGCGGCGGGCGCCGGGCGCGTGGGAACTGCAGGGCGG
>NW_006439713.1:5144340-5144690 GCF_000325575.1 Pteropus alecto
TACTGGTGGGGGCGCCGTGTGGCTAGCCGTGCTGTCACCCCGGCTCCACGTGTGACGCTCGCTCGCCGGACCCCGGGTACGTTGTGGGGCCTCTCGTGCCGAGGGCGGGCGCAGCGCTGGGCCCCGGCGAGGACCCTTCCGCGGCCGGAGGGCGATGTTAATAGTGTCCCGAGCTCTCGTCTTGATTCATTTCTGTCCGGTATTTTTTAGTACTAGATTTAAAAAGCAGTTGTATGGTTAAAATGCACAGTTATGCACGTGAGCAATAGTCATAGTATGCCCGTCGTGTACTCATGCATATGTAAATCACAGAATAGGATACAAAAGTAATAGTAAAAGCCCCCTCCCCT
>NW_006439713.1:5144747-5153242 GCF_000325575.1 Pteropus alecto
TTGTTTTATAAACATATGTAGTGTGCTCGAAAGCAAACCTAAAGGGGCCCATTGAGTAATGTTCTGCAACTTTATTTTTTCACTTAATATATTTTGGACATTTTCCCATCTTAGCACATATTTTCTTCTTGTTAATGGCTGCATAATACTCCACTCCATTATCTGTACCATGCCATTGTTTTCAATGGATTTCATTTTTATGCTTTCAAGGAAGTAACATGTAGAAACTCTAGTAGTCATTTTAGAGTCTATCATAATTTCTTTGTTTTGTCTGCTTGGCCGTCATTTTCCCTAATTTGTTGCAAATCCTATTTAATTATTTCAGGCTCCTGGTTCGAAGAACAAACTTACTTCATGCTGAAAGAGGATTTTTTTTCGCTCTGACTTTCTAGCTGATGTTTATTGAAAAGTATTACGTTGGTACTTAGTAAATGTTGATTTAGAATTGAGATGTTTAAGTCACTAAAGCACATGATTATCAAGTCAGTTATGAGGATTTCCATGATTAATCATTATTTAGTAGGACCTCAAGATAAAACTTTTGGAGGGACTAATAAAATAGGCATTTCATTACTGCACAAGGGGTCACAATTTAGGCCACAGAGTAAACGCTTTGTATACAAAAACATTTTAGAGAAATGGTTTATCTAACAATATACTTTTATATATTTAAAGCCTGACAGGTGCAAAGAACAGTGATTATCATACGACCCGGCAGAAAGGCGAAGGAAATGCCTTTTCTTTTAGATTGGGCAGCTAAACAAATTACAATTTTAGTATGAAGAAGGGAAGAGGAAGAACAAGCCGGATCAGAAGACGGAAGCTCTCCAAAAGTTTTGAATCAAGAGGAGGTACAGTTTTGATTTTTTTTGGTGCCAGTGATGAAAAAAGTAATCTTACGTTGCTTGGTATTAACAGAGGCACATAACTTTTCTCAAAGGCATATGGGTGGTGTTCATAGAGAATATTTCTTAATACATTTTTTTTTAATAGTGCCATTATTTTCTTTTTAACCCTCGTGGGAATATGCGAAGGTATTTCTCATTGCTTCAGCTATGTCTTCTCTGAAGATGACTCCCAGGTTTCTGTTTTTGGTCCTGACTCTCTCCTCTAATTACCTGTAAGATAACAATGTTTGGTTAGAAATTCATTAGTTCAAGTTCGGTGTAACCCAGTTTGGACCACATACTGTATGTGAAAGTGCTTGGCCAACTGGAAAGTCCTACATGAATGCAATTGTTATTTTTGATAAAAATTAATAACACTTCTCGTAGTTGACCCCATGCATGTCAGCACCATCTGGGGTAATCCTTGCGACTGTTGTCCTCTTCGCCCTCTGTAGCCAGTATCCTACTAAATCTTGCCTGACCGTTCTTAGGTTGACGTCTCCCTATCTGTTCTACCCATGGGTGATTTCACTTGGCTCTTTGCTGGTTTACCTACAACTTTGTTTTGCTTCCCAGCTGGTTGTTCCATTTGTTGCTGTCAGTCTAACTTTTCCAAGGGACTGTTTCCATGTCACTTTTTTTGTTCAGGAGCCTTCAGGGATGCTCTTTCCTTTTTTAATGATACCTGTGCTGATATCAGCTCCCTGCATGAGTGGCTCCACCCTGCCATTCTGTGCATTCGAAATGTTCTCTATTCACCATTCCCTGAGCACACTCCACACACTTCTACCTCTGCCATTCCTCAAAATACTTCTTCGGCATCCCAGAACATCCGTTTTCCTTCCCCCTGCTTGTTCATTTTCTCTCTAACCTTCAAGACTGAGCTGAGATCTTATTCTTGGTAATGCCTTTTCCAGTTCCCACTAACGTCACCCTTTGTTATTGTGCTTATTGGGTATTATTCTTAAGGACCTACTGGTTTTCCAGTTGTTTTTCATGGAAATCTTGTTTCCCAACTAAGATGTCAGCATTTTGAGGGTGAAGAACACATTGAACGTTTCCCACAGTGGTCAGTGTTGTGCCGTGTGTATAGTATTTGCTCTTTAAATAGTCATTTATTAGCCGCTCTTACTGTAAAATCTATTCTCTAGGTCATGATAACATTTTGGGAACCTTATATCTTGGATCAAATATTTAAAAAAATCCAGTTTTATTGAGGTATAATTGACATACAATGAATGTCACATATATAAGGTGTATAATTTGATAGTTTGGCATATGCATACACACAGGAAATGATAACCACAATCCAGATAATGAACGCATCCGTCATTCAGGAAGTTTCCTCGTTTCCCTTTGTTATCCTTTCGTTTTGCCCCTCTTTGTACCCTCCCTTCCACTATCCTCAGGCAGCCTCTGGTCTCCTTTCTGTCACTAAGGATTTATTTGCATTTTATAGTTTTATATAATCATATAGTATGCATTCTTTATTATCAGCTTCTTTTACTCAGCACAGTTGTTTTGAGATTTTTTGTTGTGTATATCTAGTTCATTTTTTATTGCTGACTGTATTCCATGATTTGTTTATCCTGTTGATGGACGTTTGGCTTGTTTTCATATTTTGCCTATTGTAAAGCTGTTATGAACATTTGTGTACAAGCCTTTGCATGGACACATGATTTCTTTTGGGCAAATACCTAGCAGTAGAATGACCAGATCGTATGGTAGGTGTATGTTTAGCTTTTAAAGTAACTGCCAAACTGTTTTTCAAGGTGGTTGTATAATTTCCTGTTTCCACCAACAGTTTATGAGAGTTCCATCTACTTTACATTCTTGTCAACACTTGTTATTGCCTTGTCTTTTTGGTTATAGCCATTCTAATAGGTGTGAAGTGCTATCTTATTGTGGTTTTGATTTGTATTTTCCTAATGACTAGTGTGCCTATTTGCCGTTTATATAGACGGTCTTTGGTTAACTCATGTTTTGCCCATGTTTTTATTAGTTTTTTTTTCTTGATTATTCAGGGTTCTTTAAGATATTCTGGATACAAGTCCTTTATCAGATATGTGATTTGTCAATATTATCGATCATTCTGTGGCTTGTCTTTTCATTCTCTTAACAGTGTATCAATCGTTCTGTGGCTTGTCTTTTCATTCTCTTAACAGTGTCTTTTGCAGAGCAGAGGTTAAAAATTTGATGAAGTCCAATTTATCAGTTTGTTGTTTTATGGAAGAAATTTGCCTAATCCAAGGTTGCAAAAATTTCTCCTGTTTTCTAGAAGTTTTATAGCTTTAGTTTTTATATTTAACTCTGATTCAGTTTGAGTTAATTTTTAGATATGGTCCAAATGTGGATAGTTCATTTCTTTTGCTTATGGAGATCCAGTTGTTGCAGCAACATTTATTGAAACAAAACAAAACAAAACAAAACTATCCTTTCTCTATTGAATTGCCTTTGCACCTTTGTAAAAAATAAGTTATCCTTATGTGTGCGAGTCTGTTTTTGGAATTTTTATTCTATTCTACTGATCCTGACAATATCACACAGTCTTTGTTACTGTAGCTTTATAAGGTTTGAAATCAGTATTTGAGAGTGGTTTTGGCTATTCTAGTTCCTTTGCATTTCCATATGAATTTTAGATTACCTTGTCTGTTTCTACAGAAAAGCCTGTTTAAATTTTCATTGGGATTGTGTTGAATCTATAGATCAAATTGGAGAGAATTTGACATCTTAAAGATATTGAAATTTCTGACCTATAAGTAAGGTATATTTCTCTATTAGGTTATTGATTTGAGACCTTTAAAAATTTTTTTATTTTTAACTGTTGTAAAATACGTATAACATAAAATTTCCCAAAGTATAGTTCGGTAGTGTTAAGTACACTTACCTTGTTTGCAACCAATTTTCAGAACTCTTTTCATCTCGTAAAACTGGAACTCTACACCCATTAAGTAATAACTCCCCACTCCGCTCTCTCCCGAGACCCTGCTAACCACCATTCTGCTTTCTGTTTTCAGGAACTTGCCTATTTAGATATCTCAAATAAGTGGAATCACGCAGTACTTGTCTTTTTGTGACTGGCTTAGTTCAGTCAGCATAATGTCCTTAGGATTCACTCATATCATAGCATGTGTCATATACATGTGTGTATACATACATACACACATGCGCATACACACACACATATACATCCCCCCGCCGCCCCATTTTCTTTATCCATTCATTCGTTAATGAATATTTAAATTACTTCTACCTTTTGACTATTGTGAATAATGCTGCTATGAACATGATGGGCAAATATCTCTGATTCCCTGCTTTCTAATCTGGATATATATCCAGAATTGGAATTGCTGGATCATATGATAATTCTGTTTTTAACTTTGTGAGGAACTGGCATGCAGGTTTCCACAGCAGCTGTACCATTTTGCACCCTGCCCCCAAACGGTGCGCAGGAGTTGCAGAGTTTCTACATCCTCGCCAGTACTTTTTATTTTCAGTTTTTTTGATAGCTATCCTGATGGGTGTGAAGTGATACCCACTGTCGTTTCGATTCGTGTTTCCCTAATGATTAATGATGTTGAACTTTTTTTTATGTGCTCATTCGCTATTTTTATGCCGCCTTTGGAGAAATATCTATTCAAATCCTTTGCCTGCCTTTTAATTGGGTCTTCTTTGTTCACGTAGGCATTTACTGCTGTAAAGTTCTCTGTCTCAGTTCTGGAGGCTAGAAGTTCAAAATCAAGGTGTCGGCAACATTGGTTCCTTCCGAAGCCTGTGAGGGAAGGATCTGTTCCAGGCCTGCCTTCTCGCCTTGTAGAGGGCTGTCCTCTTTCTCTGTCTCTTCAGTCATCTTCCCTCTATGCGTGTCTGTGTCTAAATTGTCATTTTTGGGGCCCACCCCATGACCTTGTTTTAACTTGACTGTTCCTGTAAAGACGTGTTGGAGGACCATAGCGGTGTGGGAGGAACATGCAGGTTATGACCTGCCAAATGAGGAGGCACAAGCCACCCACACGGGGTTGGCAGGTGGCACCTCAGCATCTGGGCCGATTTTGATTGAAAGTGCGGTTTCAATTCATTTACACAAAAGATGTAAAGTCACAGGGTTTGTTACAGATCCCAGAAATGGATGCAGTGAGTCGGGGGAAGGGCGTCCTCTGCCGCCTGTCAGGAGTGAGCAGGAGGTAGGGATCAGGGTAGCAGGCACCTGCTATGCTTACAAGGTAGTCAGCAGTCCTTGCCTTTTCTTGGACTCAACTCTAGGTGGTTATTTTAAAAGGTGCCTCAGGAAAAGCAGAGTGGGAACCTGTGGGAATGGTGGGAATCCTAAGCTCGGGTCTTTATCTAAAAGTCCAGACACTGGGTGTGAGCGGGGTGTCACACCGAAAAATGCCAGGGCAGCAACTCCAAAGAGCTCTTTCTCTTATCATAAGACCCTGTCTTTAAATAAGGTCATATTTTGAGGTACTGGGGATTAGGACTTCATATGAATTTTGGGGTATACAATTCAACCCATAAAAGATTCTTTTTTTTATTTTTCTTCCCTTACTGCACTGGCTAAGGCCAGCCAGTATAGTGTTGAATCGAAGTGGCGAGAACAGCCATCCTTGTTCTTGATCTCACAGGGAAAGCACTCAGTTTCTCATTATTCAGTCTGTCAGCTACAGGTTTTCTTTTATATTTTCTTTAGTAGAGGAAGTTCACTGCTATCCTCATTTGCTGAGAGTGTTTATGAGGAATTAATGTTAGATTTTATCCGTTGGTTTTCCTGCCTTTGAGATGATAATGCGGTTTTTCTTTTTTAGTTTACATTATGCATTTTAAAATTTATTCTTTTTCATAACACCGACTGAGACTGTTCATCAGAGATTTTCTTTTTAGATGGAATGTTATTAAATAGTGATTTTAATTACTATTTTTTCTTTCTTTTGGTTAGTGAATGAGAGCTACAAGCCTGAATTTATCCAGCTGAGGAAGTGGCTGAAAGATAGGAAATTTGAAGATACGAACTTAATACCTGCTAGTTTTCCAGGTGAGGTCTGACATTCAACTCTCATGACCTTTCTCAGATGAGACGTGGGCACAGGTGACAGGAAAGCAGGGATGATCCTTGCAGGGGGGCTGTATTCTCTTGGGGGGCCCACCTTGTGTTGTGTGGCAGGCTTCCTGCCTTCTAGCTATAATACTTGTGAAAGTGGATTACTATACTTTTCCTTGTTCCAAAAATAAGTTGAATGGGTTTGTGGGGAGAAATTCCAAAATGGTGAAATAAAATTAAAAATTGCAAAAGGGAAATAAGAATAGAAAAGTAAGGTGAAGGCAGGGATAAGGCTAGTTCATAAAAGCCATGATTATAAAACCTCGTACACCTCTCAGCTGAGCCACAAGTTTGACGCATCTCTCCAGCAGGCCAGGCAATTTATGTGATCAGTTACTGTAAACAGAACTAAATTGTTTACTCAGCGGAAGTGCTGGTATTCCTGGATCTTAGACCTGAAGGAAGTGTCTTCATTGGGTCCTCACCAGGAAGACATTTGTGTAATGTGGTGGCTGGTGACCTCATCAACACACTAGGGTGGTTTCATGGGACTTTTCAAACCTTATAGGCCGGCAGGATTATCCCATAGCTCAGATGAGTTTTAGGCCCTAAGTGTGAAGCCCTCGAAATAGTTTTCTTGGGGCGGGGGCTTCTAAACAGCCAGGAACGAGTGTGTCCTCTGGTGTGTGGCTTGAGGAGTCCCAGGGAGGCCTCAGCAAATGTCAGCTGGCCTGTGGCTTGCCTGTGGCTTGGCTCCCCAGGGGTTGGAAGACGAGCCCTCTGTGTGGCCGGAGCTTTATCAGTCCCTGAGCAGAGTGGATTAACATTTTCTCTGGCAGTTGAGATCAGCGTGGAGGTTGTACTAGCATGCCCCCTTTGGAACTGTTTCTTCCAGAAGTGGGGCAGCTTGCTGTGGGCACGTGCCTGCGTGCAAGGCCAGCCAGCTCTGTCTACAAGTTGGCTTGTATCCACGGGGAGGACCGGGGTGCTCTTCAGGAGGGTTTTGGGTCTGTGGCAGCAGAGACAGCGCAGGCTCGGGGCCTCGCAGGTCTGCACCACAGGGCAGGTGCAGACAGTCCACCTGATAGAAAGCAGGTGAACTGTTGTCATTCAAGTGTCCATTGGGTAACCTAGCCTTGAGCAGATTCATTTCTTTATACCTCGCTCAAGATAAGTGACTTACCACACATGCCTCATGTCCAGTGAGGTGACAATGTGTATAAAGTTGTTCCCAGTTACACATGGTGACTTTGGGCTAGAACATTTGATTTGAGCCGTTTTCTAGTAGGGCTGCCTCTACTTAACAATGGCGAACTGTATTTGTCAGCCTCTAACAGAATGGTTAACTTCCTGTTTTTGCCCATCAAGAAATGGACACTGGAAGCCGCACTGTTAGGCGGCACTAGATGGACTTCTTCACGGGCCGATCACGTGGACTCACTGCGCCTAGGGCCTGCTCGCCCCTCAGTGTCGCTTTGCCTTAAGAAGGATAGGTTTAAAATCAAGCAGGAATAGGCATAGCATGGTTTAAATGGAAGGTCTGAAAATAAGTAATCTGTACATAATTTGGAGCAGTGAAGTGTTACTGGTTTTAAAGGCAGAAACAGCTCTCTGGGCCCATCTCCAGGGTTGTGGTCACAGAGGGGCTGAAGCAAAATGGTTTGGCGGTGACCAGAGCCCGCTACTGCAGCTCTGGGGCCAGGAGCCTCCGTCCTAGTCAGCTCGGGCTGCTGTAACTGAGCATTTATTTCAAGTCCAAGGTCATGGTGCGGGCAGGTTCAGTGTCTGGCGAGGACTGAGTCCTGGTTGGCAAATTGCCATCTTCACGCATCCTCACGCGGTGGAGTACAGGGAGCTGGAGTGGGCTCTTGTGCCTCTTCTGAGGGCACTAAACCCCATTCACGAGGGCGTCACCCTTACGACCTAATCACTTGCCAAAGGCCCCACCTCCTGATGCCATCCCGTTGCTGGGTTAGGACTTCAACATATGAATATGGAGGGACGCAAACATTCAGTCCACAGCACCTTTCCCAAGTCCTTTCTACATCTTCATCTCTTAACCAGCTTATGATGGGAACGTTGATGGGTGTCCGTCAAAATGTACATAATGCTGGGGACTTAATCTTAGTTTGTGGGAGGGCAAGGCAAGGCTCCTAAGTCGCAAGCAGGATTCAGTCTTGACACAGGACAGGGCAGAGTTCCCCAAGCGGGGTGTGTTGGGGAGACCAAGCCCTGCACCGAGAGAATAAGACTTCAGCCAGCACACACATCAAAGTTAGAGTCAAAAGGAACATTTGTTAGAAAAGGGATTAACACTCCACAGAAATAGTGTTGTCCCCTCTCAGAGGCGGAGAGTGAGGGGGACAGTGAGGGGGACCAAGAGAGACAAAGAGTATCGAGAGAAAGACAATGAGAGGGACCCTGAGTGTTCAGGGAATTGAGCTTGTATATCATTCTTTAGTTCCTGTGAGTTATAGTTGAAAAGACTTTGTTAACCCACTTCTTCTGATTCTGACCACAAGCGGAAGAGCATGTAGCCGAAAAGGTAAGAATAGGTAGCGTACGATTTT
>NW_006439713.1:5153812-5163515 GCF_000325575.1 Pteropus alecto
CCAAGCAAAAGTCGACCCTGGACCACACTAAAAAAATCTTAACAGAGAAATCTTAGAAAAAATACAACTGATTCCAAGTAATTTTACTGTATGCAAGAACCAACTATAACACTACTTAAAGGAACACAGCAGAATCAAGCACAAAATCATACAATGCCTGGCAAAAACTGTGTGGGAAATGGGTCGTTAGCATCCCGCAGACATCTCCCTTTGTTCTGCAGGTGTCCTCCTGGCCGGCTGCAGGGCTGATCAGCGCATTGCAGTCTCTGAGTGTAGCTTGATTAACATTTTTAATTCTCATGCCTCCTCCCTACATTAACCTGATTTATGCTTTGGGAACTATTTCCTTTTACCATTAAAGCACTGGCCATACCTGAGCTGCCTATGTGGATTTATGATAGAAATTCTAAGGCGGCAAGAGGTCTGTGATAAGCTTTACTCTTATAAGATCCTAATGGCTGCTTCTTACTTTGCTAGTGCAGGTTGCTGTGGCCTGTTTTCTGCTACTGAATACTCTACTGTAGAAATATAGGTAAAATATTTTCTAGGTTTATTCCATATGCCGGGTTATGTTCATATATGTGTTTGGAGAGAAATTTCCAATTAACTTAGCACATGAGGCTTTTAAAGGATAGCCCTATAGGAAAAAAAATCCTTTCATTAGCAATTGATTCCAGGAAGGCTTCTGTCCCACGGGATGATAAAGTGTACCGTGGGACACACGGAAGAGATTAAGTAAGCTCTTAAAACCAAAGCCATGTCTGGTCAGGCAGTGTGCGTCACAGTGGGGAGATGAGTCAGGACTCGTCAAGTCAGACTTGCCAGACGCCGAGTCCGGGCATGAGGCAGGAATCCCTAACATGAACCAGGAGCTCCTAGTCCTGCAGAGATTGACCTTCCTTTGCTGAATATGTCACCCCCCCACCCCGCCCACCCCTACGAATTTGAAGAGGTGGATGTAATAATCACGGGTCATGTTGGACCTGTGCTGGCCAGAAAGCTGGGATCTGACTGTTGCGGGAGGGGGGCCTTGGGCGCGGAGGGGCAAGTGTCTGGATCTCGGCGGGGTTGGCAGGGCAGCTGGCGAAGGTACAGTCATCGTGACCGTGCTCTGGCCACGGCCTTGGCTCACAGGGGGCAGCTGCCCTGGGTCTGTCCCGCTGACCTCGCCCTGTTAAGGGGCATGTCTCTGGGGTGGGCCACCCACACCTGCTGTTAGATCCCAGGGGAGAGAGCCCAACATAAAGGTCCCACTAAGAGACCCAGCCGCAGAGCTGTGTAAAGTCCAGGATCCTTAGGTTGTGACTCTGAAGCTTGCTTTGCCCTTCAATTATTCCAAGGCCAAAAGGAAGTCAGGACACTTTCCAGAATAGCTTCTTGATCCCCTGCCCTGGGAGGCAAAGGGTACGAGACACCCAGCTTTAGCTTTGTAATTTTGAAGTTCACGCACGTCTTTTTTTCAAAATGCTCTCTCTGGGGCCTGGAAGGTATAGTAGGATTTACCTTTCTGTCTGCTTTCCCAGGTACCGGAAGAGGGCTGATGAGCAAAACATCCCTGCGGGTGAGAATCTCTCTCTTCTCCTTGGAACCCAGTATAGATTTTGCTGCTTTGTTTTTGTGATTGAAATCAAGTGAATTAAAAATATTTCAGACGTACAGGCATTTTTTACCTAATGGGTGTGTTCAAATTCAATTCTGTCAGTTAGAATTAAGTTTGCTGTGTATGCGAGATAAACCCAAAGTAAAATGCTTAAACTGGGCAGTTCATTTGACTGTCATGTAACCAAGCCTGGATTGGCAGACCTGGGCCGCTGTGGTGGTCACATGGCCATCAGAGGCCCAGATCCCTTTTAGCTCTGTCTCCACGTCCTTGGAGGGAGCCCCCCACCCTCAGGTCCATGGGGGAGCTCCTGGAGCTTGAGCAGCAGGACCGAGCGAGGGGGTGAGGAAGGCAGACTTCTCCCATCAAAGAAATTCGAGGGACACGGGACTGGCCGGCTGTGAGGGAGGGGAGACGTGCGGCCCTTTCCCAGCCCTGTGCCCGTCTGATGGGACTGGTAGGGAGGAGGAGAGGAGGCGTGTCGGGGTGGACACCTACAGTCTCCGCCACAGCACATTCTGTAAATCAGATCGTGTTTTACACGTGCCAGGGAAGGAGCTGCTCTCAGCTGAGAGGCTGTGTGAGACTTAGTCGGTGAACCTGAGCAAGCAGAGTGGGGTGGCCTCGGAGCCCGTCCCGGGGTGGCCTTCAGCTAGCTTTGGTGCCCGGAGGGAGCAAAGCCCCTAGCCCTCGGCTTGTGTTTCCTCACCTGGAAAATGAGGTGAATGACATAGGTGACCTCCAAGGTCTATTTTAGTTCTTTCTATGCTATTTAAAGGACATCTAGTACATAACTTTTCTGTAAAGCTACAAACTAACTCCTTAATTGATTTTTAATTAAAAATTTTTAAAATTTGTATTTATTTAATTTCTATAAAACCCAGCTGTCTACATATATTTAACCTAAAGAATGGTAGCTTTTAATATTCTAATTCTGTTATGTTATTTTTATATTTTAAAATTTTGTGGTAAAAATGTACATAAAATTTACTGTCTTAACCATTTTGAGTAGTATTAAGTAATTCACATTGTGCAGTATTTTTATTTTTTGAACAGAGGTATAACTGACTTCACTCTATAGCAGAATTTGGGAAGGAGAGACAAAGCTGTCATGTATACAGCAGTAATTACGAGTTGTTTTTGTTTAGATCATGAAATGATAATTGGCAATTGCTTTACATGTACTTTTATTTATTCTTTTTTAAATTTATGGTACATTGGTTAACGGAATCCAATAAGTTTCAGCTGTACACTTTATACACGTACTTTTAAGTGGCTTTTTTGTTAAATTTTTTGAAAATAGAGACGCATTTTATATATTATGAAATGCAAAGATTTTAAGTTTCCAGTGTGATGAGTTTTTATTTACTCCCATCAAGATGAAGAACATTTTATCAGGTGGCTTTTCTTCAAATGAAAAAGTCATGGATGTCGGAGCAGGAAGGGGTGGCAGTGATCACCTAGCTTAATCTGTTTCCGGATGAGGACACCGGAAGTCACACCCAGATGATTTTTGGCTGAGATTTCTAAGCAGCCCAGATGCCAGTTGTAAAAGCAGGATCTTATGTCTGGCCTCTTAGTGCCTTATTTATTTCTGGTGTCTGTTACTTGACATGTTAATTCTTCTATGTTTCTATTTTAGTGAGAGGAACTGAGAACTATGCCTTTGCAGGTGGTAAAAGGGGACCCTTGTGCTGGGTGGGCTGCCCTTTGTTTAGCTAGTTGGCACAGCTGGAGCAGTCACTGGACTTGGGGATTGCACCGGGCAGAGTTTTTTGCGTGGTTTCTGCCTGTGTCTCATAGGTGGCACAATTTCCTGGCATAAGAAGGTGAAGGGACAATATGACTTGAGGTGTCAGAGTGTACCACTTCCTTTCTGGTGAAAAGTTGACTGGTGTTGCGTGTCAGTCACATAACTAACCTTTAATTCTTGTCAGAGTGGTGTGCCTGTGCTGGAGCAGCCTTTCCTGCATCTGTTGATTCAGGGGCTTGGGAGTCAGTCTGTTGGTGGGCTCCTGGGTGGTCTGTGTCCTGGGTTCTTAGTAGATGATAAGGGAATCACTTTGAAAGATAGATGCATACTCATGGTCCTTCCCAAAGCACGGGTGTTCTAAACTTTACTTTCTTTTTTGGTAAGGAGGGACAGGTGATTATTTCGTTGCCTGAGAGTTGCCTGCTCACCACCGACACAGTGATCAGGAGCTACTTAGGGGCGTACGTTGCTAAGTAAGTGACCATGCTCATCTGGTGCAGATGCGTCTCCTTTAAAGTCTGTTGTTGGCAAATATGTCACCTAAGACATAGTTCATTAGGGCCCACGCAGATGCTTCTCCTTTAAAGTCTGTTGTTGGCAAATATGTCACCTAAGACATAGTTCATTAGGGCCCACGCAGCCCCTTTGCATAGCTAATGGATATCTGAAATGATGTTCTATGAAGTTTGTTCTTTTTTTTTTTAATTGAGGAATTTATTCTTATTATGGTGACATTGGTTAACAAAATCCAATCAGTTTCAAGTGCACAGTTCAACAGTAAGTTGTACTTGTGTTGCGTTGTACATTTGCTGCCCATAATTTAGTGTTCTTTTGTCACCATGTATTTGACGCCTGAAGTTTGTTCCTAATTTATTGTAAACTGCTTTTTTAAAGGTTTTTAGTAGGCTGCCTGGGACGTGGGTTTTAATCCTGATCTGTCCCTAGAAAATGAAGATTAAATGGGACGATAGAGGCAAATCACAGCTGAGTGCCTTGATTCATAGTAGCCTGTTCTCCTTCATCATATAGAGCTTGACAAATGTCAGTTAGTCTCTCTTGTTTTTACCCTTATTGTACTTGCTCGAATTCTCTTTCAACTATAAAGAGCTGTTGACGTTATGAAAGTGTTAGTATTATGTAGCATAGAAGAGAAGAGGCTGGTGTGGGAGTTAAGTATTTTCTGTCTCATGTTATAGTGGGCCTTTGTTTTGGGGGCTTTCTGAAGGCAGAGTGAGTGAGAGCCTCAGCAGAAGGGGTTTCTAAATAATGATGATTAAAAGATCATATTGTTTCTTAACCCAGGATAAGTTCTGGACTTTTCTCCCTTGACATGCTTTTGTAAGAGGGCTGATGTATCTTCATTGGCCTGAGTAGCAGCAAGGACGCTCTTAACGTGAATATTTTCTGTATCATTCTGAACTTTTGAGTAGAATGTATGGTATAAGAATCTGGACTTTGAAGGATTAATGTAAACTTCTAAATACATTCATGCAACATGAGATCTTTTATTGGCAACAAATAAAAATACTACAGTGTCTAATTTGCAGTATATTGGGTAAGTTTAGGAACAAAAGCTTCAGAACTGTGACAAGTATATAATGAGCATGTTCACTTTTCCGTCTAGGTTAGTATCGTACAGTAGAACTTTATGCAGTGACAGACACTTCGCTCTGCGTTGTCCAGTATGGCAGTATTAGCCACATGGCTGTTGAACACAACTGTGGCTCGTGTGACTGAGGAATTGAATTTTCAATATTATATAATTTCTAAAAAATTGAAATAGCTCCATGTACTCAGTGGGCGGGGCATGTCTAGGTTCTCGCCACCAGTTTTTCCCCCACCAGGTTTTGTGTTATTACAAGTACTCAGTGGGCGGGGCATGTCTAGGTTTCTTGCCACCGATTTTTCCCCCCACCAGGCTTTGTGTTATTACCCAGGTGAAACAAGGGGACTTCTCAAAGCTTTAACACTGGAGAACCAAGTTGGTAGCAAAGAGGTATTCTGCAAAAAAAAAAAAAAAAAGAATCTCCTGCAGACAAAGCTGGATTAGTAAGGCAGTTCTTATATCAGTGTGACTTGTTCAGAACACGTGTCTGGGTTCTGCTCCCGAGAGGGAAGCCTTGAGGAAGGCAGGCCCTTTCCTGGGCGTGTGCTGGCGATTTGGCACAGTCCCTTGGAGTACAACAGACCACCAGGATGTCTGTATCTTTTCCTTACTCCATATTTTGAATAAAAGTAATTCCTTTAATCTGGCTTTTAATTTTAAAAGGTGGCAGCCTCCTCTGTCTCCGCTGCTGGCTCTGTGCACCTTTTTAGTTGCAGAAAAGCATGCTGGGGACCGGTCTCCCTGGAAGCCTTACCTGGAGATTTTACCGAAGGCCTATACCTGCCCCGTTTGTTTGGAGCCGGAAGTGGTGAATCTTCTTCCCCAACCTTTGAAAGCAAAAGCCAGAGAGCAGAGAATCCGCGTGCAGGAGTTCTTCACTTCCTCCAGAGACTTCTTCTCCTCGCTGCAGCCTCTGTTTTCCGAGGCCGTCGAGGGCATCTTCAGCTACAGTGCCCTCCTGTGGGCTTGGTGCACTGTCAACACCAGAGCTGTGTACGTGAAGCGTGGGCGGAGGCAGTGCTTCTCCGCAGAGCCAGACACCTGCGCCCTCGCCCCATACCTGGATCTGCTGAATCACAGCCCAGGTGTCCAGGTGAGAAGTCGACAGGGGGACACACGTTCTGTTTTCATAGGAAGGACTTCGACATGTAGAACGTGTGATTTTCAATATGAGTGAAACCACAGGGAAAGGTGTCGTTGGCTTTAGGTAAACCTTCCTGCCATCAGGTATGCTCCTGTCTTTCTTCCCGACCCCATTTGCCCTCTGGGCATCGTTTTCCTTTGCCTTGTTTTCCCACTGCTCTCCAGGCCCACAGGACCCGTGCTCTATCGCCTGGACGGTCTTAGCCAGCAGCCTGCCCCTCCTCCCACCCTTCTCCCCTTCCCCGTGGCCCCTGCAGGCCACTCTGCCCTGAGCACAGCCCTGTGTGGCCCTGCGTCCCTGCATATGTGACGAATAAACTGCTGCCAGTCTGATTCGGCCATCGTCAGAGCCCTGGGCAAGACTCCCTCCCTCACCAGTGGGGTGATGCCCAGGTGGACAGGAGACCCAAGTGCAGATGTGGCGTTTTTTCCACATGGGGTTAAAGTCAGCGATGAGTGTTTGAAAGGTACATCTGGACTAAATACAGTAACTTAATCTTTTTAGTTTATGCTTTGCTTTAAAAAAGTCTTTAATGATTTTCCTTTCTAGGTACAAGCAGCATTTAACGAGGAAACTCGCTGCTATGAAATTAGAACAGGTTCGAGCTGCAGGCGGCACGAAGAGGTTTTCATCTGCTACGGCCCCCATGATAACCAGCGGCTGCTCCTGGAGTATGGCTTCGTGGCCGCCCGCAACCCTCATGCGTGTGTCTATGTCTCACAAGGTTGGAATTGCTTTTGGTTCTTATCACGAAGATGAGATAAATATGTTTCCCCATCTGGGGATGTGGTTATGTTTAATAAAAATGGCAGATCTTAAAATGTATTTCATTCATTTTCTCCTAGGTAGGGATGGTCTTACTCTTATCGACCATGTAATCGTAATATTGAGGTGAAAACAAAGCTTTGAGCAATATCGGGGATTAGAAGAACTGAAAAGTTTTATTGAATCAGGTCAGACAGTAGAAGGAAAGAACAGGAAAACTGCTAAGAAATGTAATAGTAGTGGATGGAAAGAAAGGGAACTTTGGTAGAGAGATAGTGTCATTGTCATGGAAGGTAGGATAGGATTAGAGAGCAGGACGGCGCTGTGCTCATCATAGAGAGAAATATATCCTACAGTCCTTGTTTGTTTTAATGCCAGGATGAAATACCGATTTATGTTCTTTTGTGGTCTACTAACTAGCCACTGCCATCGGTATTGCCATTTTAAAAGCAGTAATTGAACTATTAAGTTTATGCAGTGAAAATTCCAAGTATGATATGAAAAATGGTACATAAAGGCCAACTTTTTTTCCTTCTAAAGCACCAGAGACAGTTTTCTAGGCCATGAGGAAATGGCCAGAGATTTACTAAGGGTGTAATTTGAGGTGGTTTTAATTTAAGTTCTAGTGGAAATGGAAAGTCGATCGAGGTGGTACTGCTCCACCCTATAGGCAGAATGATAATGTTTATCAAAATAAAATAGACAAGCAAAAACGGGGTCTTGCTGGATCGTGTAGAAAACTAGCTTTGAGGTTAGCCTCATGTTATCAGAATAACTTTAATACTGATGGTCGCAAAATACTGATTTGTGAACAAACTTTATGGATCAGTTATTTTACATTTAAAAGATAAAAACATACAAAAAAAGTTAGATATAGAAAAATCTCTCATTTCTCTACTACCCCAAATAACTGTTAATTTTTGTGTATATACTTTCAGTTGTTTATGATTGCAGTCACTGATATCCAGACAGTTTTGAATTCTGGCTTTTGAAAACTTAATACTGTAAACATTTTCTCATGTTTGTACAGAGCGTACACTTTTGGTGGGTGTAACTTCCTAGCAGTCCTGCTAACATCTTAATGACCTGATTTTGTTGGGAGCACGAGCTGAGGTAGTGGATGTTTGGTTTCCTCCCTTGGAATTCTTGCAGGGCTAATAATGATCTATCTCATTGAGATGGACTTGAAGAATGAATTAGATGAAACTTGGTATGATATGAATTAGATAAAACTTTACATATGTCTTGATTGCCGATGGGAAGGAAAGTAAGCTGAAAAGTAAGCTTTTGCCTGATTTATACCCTAAATCTGATTTTTTTTTTTATGTAGATATACTTGTTAAATATCTCCCATCAACAGATAAACAGATGAACAAAAAGATTTCCATTTTAAAGGATCACGACTTTATAGAGTAAGTGTCTCTTTCAAAATTGTTTCTTTAGGAAATTCTGATGGAAAAATGGAGGGTTAGCATTTCCGTAGACGTGAGATACCGCTTGACCTGCACTGATTGACAAGTGGGCATTTATTGAGCACTTACTATGTACAGGAAATTGTGGTCGATGTTGCGGGGCACATGGGATGTGCCAGATACTTTCCAAGAAACTTTTTTTGGGGACATGAGATACTAGCTTGAAATATCAAATTATTGTACCAGAAGAGAGCCCTGTACGTATTGATTGGTGGCCCGGTGTAAGTTTGTCTCTAACATGTGGTAATGTGGAATGGCCCTCAGCCACCCAATAGCACGGCGTAGGCTCTGGGGGTGGGGGTAGGGGTGGCGAGGTGATTCTGTGCCAAATGGGATAAAAGGCTTCAGGGCTCTTGCCCTTTCAGGTTTTTTCTGTAGTTAAAACTACGTTTTAAATAATCCAGCCCAGTGCGAAGGCAGTCTAGCGCTGGTGGTTGCCATTCGTTTGATCCCCAGGATAACCCAGATTCTTCATCGTTTGTCTCAGTGTGACCTGGGGCATGTGCCTTCCTGCTGTGGTCCTCTCACCCAAGTTTAGTGGCTTAAACACAAAGAATTTTCTCTTACTCAGGCTTTATTCTTAAGTATTTGGACTTATTTTTCTCTTTGTTCTTGTGACCAGGATCTCAGGTTACATAATATTTAGTGACACCTTTAAACAAACGTTTGGCATTTTAGTCATTTGCCTTGGTATCGTGAAGTACTGAAATTAAGGATTTGTCCTTGTTTTTTTATTTTAGAAATATGACGTTTGGATGGGATGGACCATCTTGGAGGTTGCTCACAGCTCTTAAGCTGTTATGTCTGGAAGCTGAAGAATTGTAAGTACTGCGCGTGTTGGTCACGAGCTGTAGTCAGAATCTGGAATGCTGGCCCGTATGTCAGCGTTGCTTATTCTCTATGCCACTTGCCCACGTGGTGAGTGTCTCACTTCCAAGTTTCCACCGTTTCCGGAATTCTGGTTTTAGCCTCATAATCAGAGTGCATGGGCCCAAGAACTTCATAGCCTCTACTCTGATATTTCCCCCGGTGACCCGCAGCTCGTTGTTCAGGGTAAACACGTCCAACGTGTGAACGTTGGTGTGGTCCACAGGGAAGTCTGGGTAGGTGGGTGTTTCTGAGGAGCAAGCAGAGCGCCTCACTACCCACCCCGCATCCTGCCCCTCCGGTCAAGGAGAGCCCTGGGTGTTTACACGGGGGAGGCAGCCCGAGGAGCCCCCGGCAAGGCTCCTGAATGTCTCCTTGAGTCTCTCGGCCCTGCCCCCCGCGCGGAAAGGCCAGTCCGCTTGCGCAGCTGTGTGCTGCCCAGCCCCACGCTCCTGCATTCTGGGTTCTTGTCGGGGAGTCGGGGACGAGTGCCCAC
>NW_006439713.1:5163580-5167368 GCF_000325575.1 Pteropus alecto
AGAATTAAGTGAGGTAACGCCTAGAAATGGCCCTTAGCAGAGCCTGGAAGTAGTTGGTGCTCATCGGTGACGCCTGTTGCGTTGTTACGATATTGCCTCCTTTTGTCCTGTAGGGACGCAGAAAGATCACTGCCTGGTCTCCACACCAGGAGTAGGTGTGTGTGTGCTCGGCAGACAGTGCGCTTTTGTCTTACGGACACCGTGAAGTCTATGTTTGATATGTTGCCCTCTTCTCATTGTTCACTAGAGACTCAGAGGCAGACGTGGTCCCCGCGAATGTGCAGGGTTTCAGGGTTTCATGGCTGTGCCCTGACTGTCCTGACTTCCCTCCTCTCATCTTTCTTTCGTCTTGTTTTCCCTGTGCATTCACCGCACGTTTTATTTTATCTTGTGTGTACCCACGTAACGGTCTTTAAACCCTCTGGGGAAAAGATGGGCGTCCTTTTCAGGCTCAAGTTAAATAAAACAATGGGATCTTTTCCAGAGGCCATGCCGAGGCCTCGACCCTTCCCCTTGTGTTATTTCTCACCGTCTGGAGGGGTGCGGCAGGTGAAGCACGTGGCTGGGGTTCTGCCTGACGTGTGTTTGCATGCTATTTCCGCCTCTCGTTAGCTTTGTCACTTAGGGTGAGTTCTTTACCGTTGCCGATTCTCAGTTTCTTTGTGTCTGACGTGGGGAGGATGCTTTCTTTGCCGGGTAATTGTAAAGATTAAATTAGATAATGGTCACGTATGAAACACTGCCTGGCACATAGTAATTTCCTTCCTTCCTTCCTTCCCTGAGCTTTTAGCTGTCATCCTTAAAGCTGAAGACGTCTAAAACTTTGTTTCCAGTGTGGCTCGTCAGCCGTTCCAGATTTCTAGGCGCCTTCTGTATACTTCCGCTCAGATGCTGCAGCAGTCACTTTGCCTGTCCCCTGCTCAGCCACTTCCACTTCCGAGACTCCATGCAGAATCCCTCCACCCTCCTCCTCGGTTAGCGCTTCTTCCTGGCGCACAGCATTGGCTCTGCCACCTTCTGGCTCAGCATCCTGCTGTGGCTCCTTGCCCACGCTGAAACACCTGCACTGTCAGCCCGCAGAGTTGGCCCCACCTGCCCACTGAACCCCGTTTTCCTGTTGGCCTTCGCAGTACAGATGGGAATGACGTGCATGTGGAAGAAGACTTCACCATAGATTCCTCCTTCCTTCTTTGTGAAAGGTGTTCCATTCCGTTTGCCATTTTTTTTTTTTTAGGAGGACTTTCACTCAGAAGGAAAACGTGTCCTCTTTTGCTCCTTAGTCCTTTCGGCTGTGGCCTCATCTTCCTGTTCCTGTTTCCTGCTCTATTCCTGTGGCTGGTGGGCGTGACTCTACTTACTTATGTGCCAGACACAGGCTGGCGTGATGATAGGAGTGCCTGTCACCTCGCTTAGTCTCTGTGGCTCCTTCTCGTAAACCTTGTCTGCTTTATCATAGGAGCTGCATGCGGTGGGAGGGTAGGGAATCTGCTTACGGAGCGAGTTTCGTTATGCTTCTGGAAAAATAGGAGAGGCGTTTGTGTGTTGTGTTGAGGTGTAATCCCCTTCTTTAATTTTTGAGAGCCTGCCTAAATGATTTTACTGAACGTTTTGGTTCTAGTACATGCTGGAAAAAAGTACTTCTCGGGGAAGTAATTTCAGATACAAATGAAAAAACAAGTTTGGACATAGCCCAGAAAATATGTCAATATTTCATAGAGGAGGCTAACGCTATGCTCCGAAAGGTATGTTTCTAGAATTTTGCATACTTTTCTTAAAGAAGTTACTTGTTCTCTACATGTTGGTGGGGATGTTACACCTTCTTAGGGCATTGTTTTTTAATTAGTGCCTTAAATAAATGAATGTCAATGTTATCTCTCCTTTACTGTTAACCTTGTGTCTGCATCTTCTAATAGGTAAAATTAGTGCGTGAATCCTTGGTAATAGATTAAGGACGCTTTCCCCTTTATTTTTATTCAGTAAATGTTTTAATTAAATGAAAAATCAGCTCATTTGAATGAAAACATTACTGGAATTAAAAATTTTTAATGAACCTCGAAGACATTGTACTAAGTGAAATAAACCAGGATATAAAAAGACAAATATCGTGTGATTCCACATATATGAACTATCTAGGCAAGTTCATGGAGACAGAAAGTAGAAGTTACCAGGGGCTCGGTGGGGAGCGAAGTGGGTAGTTATTGTTTAATGGGTAGAGTTTCTGTGTGGGATGACGAAACAGTTCTGGAGTTGGCTAGTGATTATGGTTACATAGCATGTACTTAATGCCGCAGAATTGTACATTTAAAAGCGGTCAAAATGGTAAATTTTAATTTATGTGTATTTTAGTACAATAAAAAAAATTTTTCAAAATAATTTGCAGATTTCTCATATGAAGGATGAAGAAGGGGCTTTGGTCAGCCAGCTGACTCTGGTTGAAACACTGTGGACAGGAGAGCTGCAGATTCTCCAGGCGTCTGCTGAGACCTTGAACAGCTTGCAGACAGCCTTCACGTAGCTCCAGCGAAGTGTACTTGACCACCTCCTGTGGCGGGTGTGACTTCCTGAATATTTTTAAACTAAGGTTTTTTTTATATGGAATCGTTTACAGTCAATGGATGGTTTTTATTAAACAATTATGTACTTAACCCTATTCCTTTTTCTTTTTTTGGTTTGTGGGATAGAGTGGTGGCTGCTCCTAGGAGCTGGAAGGGGTCTGCCGGGGGTGGAGCAGGTTCTTGGGGCTCTGGAGCTGAAGTGAAGACAGATGTGCTGTCCTCATGGCACTTCTAATGCTCTCAAAATAAGCTATGGTCCTGAGGCAGAGTCTGAGGAAGGTACTGAGCTGTAGCGAGGAGTCGGCGCGGGCTCTGTGTGTGGTCTCTCGCCGGGCGTCCAGCTTCTCTGAGTCAGCAACTGGACGAGGGCAAGAGGCAGTGCTTCTATTTTGCTCTGATACCGTGGGGTTCAGGGGCGTCGTGGCGGTGGGTGGCTTTCGAACGGGGAGACTGGGACAGTGCTCGGCCATCCTAGGTGCCAGCCAGGCCTCATCCCCAGCCACGGAGCCAGAGCAAATCACTTCAAGAGTATATATGCAATCAGACTCCTTGCAAGGAAGCTGTGGCCCCTTGTGGGGCAGTTGGCCGCCTCTAGTTAACCACTGAGCAGGTAAGCCACTGAACAGGTAAGCCACTGTTCACAGGCCACTGCCCACCTGCCTGGGCCTGTCCTGGCAGAATCACTGAGCCAGCAAAACCCACCTCTGCCCTCACGGGGAGGCGCAGCCTGGCCACCTGTTTACCAGGCAGAGTTTTCCTTAGTCTCTAGTTTACCACCCCGCCCCCATCATTGTTTTTTTCCCCTTTGTTTTTTCTCTAGAGCCTGGGGGTTGCCTGAGGTTCCTAACACCCCTTCTCCTCCTTGGTATCTGGTTACAGAGTTGGTGGGTGGCAAACCTCCTATGCTGACTTGGCCTGAGGGGACAGACACTGAGAAGTTAAGGATGATTTGAGGCATTCCTTCAGTCTTTCAAGCTAAAAATAGAAGAGGCTCTGCTCAGACTGGCACACTTTCTGCCTGGGGGTGGAGACGGGTAATGACTTTTTAGGAAATTAGAGCTGCCGTTCTGTGAAAATGGCTTTCCCTGAAGCACCTAGACTGGCAGGGCCATCAAGGTACAGACATCGGGGATTTCGTTTAGGTCCCTGGCGGCAAACAGCGGCTACATTCTGTGTGGTCGGTTCGTGTCGGGCAGCAAGTTCCGTCCCGAAGCGGGAAGTCTGAGTCTAGAG
>NW_006439713.1:5167611-5186923 GCF_000325575.1 Pteropus alecto
GAGCTTTCTTACAGATCTAGAAAGTCACGTAGGAACTAAAGGGAACAAGAACATGAGAGGGAGGAAGGGGCCCCGAGGCGCTTTTCACAGCCCTGCCAACGATGCCCGCGTGGCACACACGACCGTGTCACACAGTGTGACACGCAACAATGCAGCGTACGCCAGACAGTGCCCGCATGCCACACACATCAGGGTCGTGCCACGCACAGCAGTGGCAGGCGCCATGTGCCACAGCGCCATCTCGAGTGTCCCTGTCGCCTTTCAGAGGGCGTCTGTCTGTCTTTATTCTGTTGTGACTTTTCCTTGAAAGATACTTTCTTGTTTCCTTTCTTTCCAGTCCGCGTAGGTGTAACATTAGGCTGTGAGTAAATTTTTAAAAATCGCTCCCAAGACTTCAGTAGAATTCAACAGAAATGTTAAGATTATCACTTCCTGCTCACTGGGGCAGCTGTCATCAAAAGGAGGGATGTTAGCAAGTGTGGGATGTGGAGACGCTGAGGCTGCACACGCCGCTGGTGGGGAGGGAGGGAGGGTCTGGAGGGTCCCCTCCTCGGCACATACCCGAGAGGAAGGGAAACATGGCACAGAAACAAGCGTGGATGGTCACAGCAGCGTCACTCCCAACAGCCCCGGACCCAGGTGTCCGCCCGCGGATGAATGGACGGAATGTGTCTGTCCATAAATCAAGTGTTCTCCAGCCATGGAAAGGAACGCAGTGCTCAGACGTGTATGCGGATGAACCTCAGACGTTATGCTGTGTGAAAGAACCCGGTCACAGAAGACCGCAGATGATTTTGTTCATGTGAAATGTCTAGAACAGGCAGATCTGTAGGGATGGACGTAGATGGGTGGCTGCTGTGGAGTGGGGTGCTGGAGGGATGGCGGGGGGAGAGCCAAAGAGGCTGCGGTTTCTTTTTGGGGTGATAAAAGTTCTAAAGTCGATTGTGGCGGTGGTTGTACAACTCCGTGAATGTGGTAGAGCCCATTGAACTGCACACTTGAAGTGGGTGAATTGTATGGCACGCGAGATACTTCGATAAAGCTATTTAAAAAGGAGAAAGGTTGGTACCTAATTGGTGAGAATTAGATCCCTCTGCTCACAGACAAGACTTTTTCACAGGAAGGTGCAGAGTTTGTCCATCTGACGTGGCCGAGTTAGGCCCTCTGCCCCACACATCACGCTCACCACCTCATTTCATCCTTACAGTGGTCTGTCAAGGTAATACTTTCCTGATTTTGTGAGTATGGAAACAAGTGCATGGGGGTAGAGTTATTGCGGAGGTCACACAGTGGCTAAGGGGCAGAGCTGGGATTCGGATGGTGGTCAGCGTCCAGACCCCATGCTCCTCGTGCTCATACGCCCAGCACTGTCCGGGCAAGGCGCACGCAGGCTGAGGCAGGCACCTGGCCTCAACCTGGTGAGAACCGTGTAAAGTCCCAGTGCAGCCGGGTTGGTCAGCCTTGGAAGGGAACTTGGCTGACTCCTTCCTGTTGACTCTCCTTCCTGGCACAACCCACTGCCTACTTTGGTAAGCGGAGTCTCCTCAGCACTACATGGAAGAGCAGGCTCATCCGTGGCCCAGGGAACCTGTTTTCAGAAATGACGACTCAGTCCCTGAGAGCCACGCATTGGAGGAAGGGGCTCAGAGCAGGAGATGCAGGCGGTTGAGGGTATCCAGTCAGTGCAGAGCGATGGGGGCGGGGGGCTACCCTTGCTCACAGGCAGTTGGAGCCTTTACTGAGAGCACGTTTGTCAGAATGTCGCCTTTTGACCCTGCCTTCGGAGTCAGCCCACCCCACGCCCACTGCATCAGAACCTAGGGCTAGGTCCAGAGACGCGTCTGTGCTTCTGGTGTGCCAGCCGGCTGAGTCGGGGCACTCTGAGTTTGTGAACCACTGGCCACAGAGGTTTCCGGAGGAGGCCTGCACCCTCACCCTGAGGCACTGGTCCCCTGCGTTCCAGCGGTCACTTCGTGGGCTCTTGGTGCGAAGCGTTAGGCAGCCTTGACCCTACCTAGATGGCGCGGATCCGAGGCCTGACCTCTGAATATGTGGAGTATCGGGGCTGGGGCAAAAGGGGTCGAGATGATCCCCTCGGACCCCTCATTTTCTGATCGAAGCCCCCATAGACTGCGGAGCTTGCTCTGGGCCATGGAGTTAGCACCAGAACTGTGTTTCTTTGCTGATTCCAGTGGAGTTTCCACTAGAGTGTGAGAGAAACGAGTTCCCCAAACTGTATTCCTGAGAAGAATCAGAAAGTGGGAGGGAGGCTGTCGGAGGACAGGCGAGTGGCGGCCTCAGCCCTAGATACAGAACGGGGGGCCGACCCCCTTAAAAGGGTTTGTTCTATTTTGTCTCGATTTTACATCATAATAGGTGACTTCCCTGACCTCACTGTGCAGACCAGCCTGGAAGTCCCTGCAGGCAAGCCCCCCTCCCGACACTGGTCACTGTGGCGACTCACACTCCACAGAGCAGCGGTCCCCATCCTTTGTGGCATGAGGGACCGGTGCTCCTTTGAGCATCTAATGCCCGATAATCTGAGGCGGAGCTGAGGCGGTGATGCTGGCGCTGGGGAGCGGCTGCAGATACAGATGAAGCTTCGCTCCCTCGTCCACCGCTCACCTGCTGTGCGGCCCGGTTGCTGACAGACTGACCCACAGACCCACAGAGCGGTACTGGTCCGCAGCCCCAGGGGGTGGGGACCTCTGCCGTAAAGGACAGTGCTGTGATTAGTGGGGAGAAGGTGAGGGAATCTGCCAGGCGGCCTTTTCCTATTTCGGGGGACTTTGTCCTGGGGTGAGGCCTCTCCTGTTGATGTCGGGGGTCCCCATCTAGTCACACGGCTCTGGCGATGAGTATTTAAAACCTCCTGGTACCTCGAATCAGAAGGTGAAGCAAAACCCAGGACTGCAGAGGGTTCACTTAGCAATTATTAGGACAATAGATAGTTACAGTCTAACTTGGCCCTTATCACAAGGGGAGACTCTAAACTGTTTAAGATAAAAGAGAATTCAGGATGCCACTGAGGAAGCAGGTCACAGGCAAGGGTGTGTTTGAGGCAGGGAGCATAGACGTTTGCTTCTCAGGTTGTCTCGGGGGCTTATTGGGCTGAATAACCGGCCTCCCAAGCCCCGACAGTAAAGGTGGCAGAGATTTGCTGCTGGAGCTGTTCGTAGGAATCACATATGGAGCTTTTTAAAAAAAACTACAAAGTAATAGCTGACAGATATAATTGTGTAGATTTAGAATGTACAGTGAGATCTGATATACATATACACATTGTAGCATGATTGCCAAGGTCAAAGTAATGAACACATCCATCATCTCATGTAGTTGACACAGTTAACTGTGATTGTGTGTGTGTGTGTGTGTGTGCGCGTGCAGGTGCTTAAGATTTACTCTCAGCAACTTTCACGTACAAATGCCGTGTTATTAACTGGTCACCATATTCTACATTAGATCTTCAGAACTTCTCAAAACTGAAAGTTTGTACCCTTTGATCTACATTACTCCATTTTCCCCTTTCTCCAGCCCTTGGCGATCACCGTTCTGTTTTGTTTCCATGAAAGCGACATTTAAAAAAATAGATTTCACATATAAGTGATATTATACAATATCTGTGTTTCTTGGTCTGGCTTATTTCACTTTGCAAAATGCCCTCCAGATTCGTTGATGTTGCACTTGGCAAGATTTCCTCATTTTTTATGGCTGAAGAATCCTCTCTCTCTCTCTCTCTCTCTCTTTCTCATATCGCATTTTCTTTATCCATTCATCTGTTGAAGGGCATCGTAGGTTGTTTCCATATCTTGGCTCTTGTGAATAATGCTGGAGTAAACATGGGCGGCCAGATATCTCTTTGAGAAACTGGTTTCAGTTCCTTCAAATCGCAGGAGTGGGTGGATTGCTGGATCATATGGTAGTCCAATTTTTAAGTTTTTGAGGAACTGCCATACTGCTTTTCATAATGGATGTACAAATTTACATTCCCACCCGCAGTGTATGAGGGTCCCCCTTTCTCCTGAAGAACATTCGTTATCGCTTGTCTTTTTAATAACAGCCATCCTAGCAGGCATCAGGTGATAGCTCATTGTGGTTTTGATTTGCATTTCCTTGGTAACTGGTAATGTGGAACACCTTTTTATATACCTTTTGTATGTCTTCTTTGGGGAAAATGTCAGTTCAGGTCCTTTGCCCCCTTTTTAAATTGAATTGCTTTTTTGCTATTGAGTCGTATGAGTTCTTTGTAGATTTCGGATATTAACTCCTTATCACACCTGTCGGTTGCCTTTTCAATTTATCGATTGTTTCTGTTTCCGTGCAGAAACTCTTTAGTTTGATGCAGCCCTACTTGTTTATTTTCGCTCTTGCTGCCTGTACTTTTAAGGTCTTATCCGAAAAATCATGGCCAAGACCAACGCCAAGAATCCCCCCTACATTTTCCTCTAGGAGATTGACGGTTTCAGGTCTTAGGTTTAAGTCTTCGATCCATGTCGAGTTAATTTTTGCGAGTGGCTTAAGATAGGGGCCCAGTTTAATTCTTTCACACGTGGATTATCGGTTTTCCCAGCCCCACCTGTCGGGACTATTCTTTCCCCATTGTGTGTTCTTTGTGCCCTTGTCCAAGATTAGTTGGCCATATATGCATGGGTTTATGTCTGTGCTCTCCGTTCTGTCCCACTGGTCCTATTTGGCTGTTTTTATGGCAGGACCATGCTGTTTTCATTACGGTAGATTTGTAATGGGGCTTGAAATCAGGAAGTGTGAGGCCTCCGACTTTGTTCTTTTTTCCCAGGACGGCTTTGGCTATCCGAGGGTCGTTTGTGGTTCCATATACATTTTAGGACAGCTTTTTCCTAATTCTGTGAAAAATGCCATTAGAATTGTGATAGCAATTGCATTGTATCTGGAGATCACTTTGGATAGTATTTGTCGAGAGTTTTTAAAATAAAAGTATGTCGAATTTTGTCCAATGGTTTTTCTGGACATCTGCACACTGTTTTTCCAGTCCATGAACGTGGAGCATCTTTCCACTTATTTGTGTCTTCTTCAACCTCTCTCATCAATGTCTCATACTTTTCAGGGTCCAGGTCTTTCACCTCCTTGGTTCAACTTATTCCTAAGTATTTCATTGTTTTCAGTGTTATTATAAATGAGATTGCTCTCTTAATTTCTATTTCAGAGAGTTTGTTGTTAGTGTATAGAGATGCAAACTGATTTGTGTATGTTGATTTTGTATCCTGATACTTTGCTGAATTATTTATTAGTTCTAACAGATTTTTTTTTTTTTGGTGGAGGCTTTACGGTTTTCTGTTTATAAGAACATGTTATCTGCAAACAGAGATAATTATACTTTTTCCTTTCTGATTTGGATGCTTTATTTCTTTTCCTTGCCAAATTGCTGTGGCGAGGACGACCAATATTATATTGAATAGAAATGGTGATAGCAGGCTTCCTTGTCTTGTTCCTGATCTTAGAAGAAAGGCCTTTAACTTTTCATCACTGAGTATGGTGCAGCTGTGGGCTTGCCATGTACGGCCTTTATTATGTTGAGGAACATTTCTTCTGTACCTAATTTGTTGAGAGTTTTTATCATAAAAGTATGTCGAATTTTGTCAAATGATTTTTCTGTATCTGTGGAAATGATCGTAGGATTTTTTTAATTTTAAGCGAAGCAACCCTTGGTTGACCTCACAGATTGCAAGGACCTTGTCAGCTTACAATCCCTTATTTTTTTTTTTATTTTTTACGCCTACAGCACCTGGTTTTCCTAGATGGTCTCCCATCCAAGTACTAACCAGGCCTGACCCTGCTGAGCTTCCGAGATCAGAGGGGATCCGGCTTGTTCAGGGTGGCATGGCCGTAGCCAATCGTAGGATTTTTATCCTTCATTCTGTTAATGTGTATCACATTTATTGATTTGCTTCTGTTCAGCCATCCTTGGTTACATCCCAGGGATGAATCCCACTTGATCGTGGTATGTAAATCATGTTAATGCGTTCTTGAATTCAGTTTGCTAATATTTCGTTGAGGATTTTTGTGTCTGTGTTCTTTAGGGATATCGTTCTGTAATTTTTCCCTTCTTGTGTCTGGCTTTGGTATCAGGGTAGTGTTGGCCTTGTAAAATAAGTTAGGAAATGTTCCTTCGACTTCACTTTTTTTTTTTAGGAGAGTTTGAAAAGGATTGGTATTAATTTTTCTTTAACTGTTTGGTAGAAGTCACATGTGAAACCATCTAGTCTTGGGCTTTTATTAGTTGGAAGATTTTTATTACTGATTCAATCTCCTTGCTCATAACTGATCTGTTCAGTAAAAAAGGAGAAAGGGACGGAAAACTTATTTAAAATACAAAAGCTCTGACTTCCTAAATCTGAAATGTGGCCATCCAGGTACATGAAGCTCAAAGGTCCCCTAACAGGTACAACCTGAAGAGATTTTCTCCTCTGACTGAACAGCATTAAGAGATCTATTTCTAAATTCTCAGATTCTTTCTTCTGCCCAATTGAGTCTACTGTTGAAGCTCTCAATTGCATTTTTCATTTCATTCATCATATTCTTCAGCTGGTCATGTGAGGTGACCTCGCACAATACCACATAGTGACAACGTAGGTGGCCTCGCTTGGAGTGATCTCTTTGGTCTGTGGGATTAGCACCGTGTCTGGGTCCTGGGGCACAGGTGCACCTCCTGTGGCAGTGGCACTGGTGTCTAAGGTGCAGGCATATGCTCATCTTCCGTGGAGCCAAGGAGTGGGTCTCTGGGTCTCACCACAGTCACTCTTGCCGGGACCTGGGATGGCAGGGTGCAGCAGCAGCACAGCCTGTGGACGGCGGGTCAGTCCCAACCCCCAGATGCCGGTTGCTGCACGGCAGCAGCACGTCCCTGGTGCGTGGCTCATTTCAGCTGCCCGTTAGGTTCCATGGAGCAGGGCGCAGAGCAGCGGCAGGGCCCCTGGCAGACAGTGTAGAGCTTTGACCTGGGACCCAGGGCCAGGGCTCAGGATAGAAGCAGCACAGCCTCATGATGATGGTTCATAGCCACAACCTGGACCCGGGGTGGTGCTCAGGGCAGGGTCATTGTTGTCCTGGTAATGGTGAAAGCATGGCCTCGGGCATGGGGGCGGGGCTCAGGGCAGCACAGGCTGCCCTGGTAAAGGTGAGACTAAGCTGTGACCTGTGACTGAGGCGGGGCTCCGGGTATGGCAGCTCCCTTCTGTGTGGTGAGGCACTGTGAGGTCCCCATCCCAGGGAGCAGGGCATAGCAGCCACTGGGATGCTTGAAGTCTTACCCCAGCGTTAGCTCCAGAACCGGGGAGGGGACGCTTGGTGGGGACCCTGGGCAGCTCTGTCAGCTGGGATCAGCCTTTGTCTAGCCCGTGGGTGACCTCAGTAGCAAAGGCTGCAAACATGCACAGTGCCGAGGCTTGGGGGGTCCTCCTGCTCTCCTTTCCCCCATGTGGTGAGATTCCTCTGGGGGGATCCCCGCCGGCCTCGAGCTGCTCTTGACCTGAGGATGGGGTGACGCAGGTAAAATGCTTCCTGTACTCTTCCATGCGGCCATCTCTGTTTTTGAGCTCTGCGGGATTTTTGCTGCTGCTTCATTGTAGTCCAGAGCTTTCCCTGAGCTATTTGTTGGTTTGTAGTTGTTCATTGTTTTGTTGTTTTTGTGGGGGAGATGAGCATTGGGACCTCCTAGCCCTCTGTCTTGCCAGGTCACCTCCCTCTCACGTGCAGAGCTTTAAAAAGATCGAGACGGGGGTCCCATCCCAGATAGCCTGATTGAATTGTTCTGGGGTGTGCCAAGTTCTCGGGGGGCCTGAAGCTCCCAGGTGACTCTGAGGCTTGCCGTAGCTCCCCTTCTGAGTCCCCGGGCTGTAGGTACAAGTTGCTTCGACTTCTCTTAGCTGGAACATTCTGGTTTTTCAAGGGCTACAATTACAACAGGCAGGCTAGAGAGTAACAGTTGCTATGCTACTCCACCAGTTTATGCTGCCTAAACAATCTTTGAAGTAGTACCAATCCACGTTGAGTACCGATTAATCCAAAGCTCAAGGGCTTTAACGTTTGGTTCAGCCAGTGCGCACATGCAGAAATGTGCGTGGCCAGACCACTCGGGGGCTCAGACACTTTAGTTCTTTTCACGGGTCTCCTTTAGACACAAGCCACACCTGTAAGGGTCCCAGGTGTTTGGGTCTCTTCCTGAAAAACGCAAAGTGGATCTCGCTGTGGGACTTTGCAGTGAGCTTGAGACACTTCCACTCTTGTACACTTGATGGCACCAGAGGGCTGCCCAGCTGAGGACGCCTGGCTGCAGCTCCGTCAAAATCAGGCCACGGTGTCGTTTTTTTTTCCCCGCGAAGTTAGTAGGATCCCCACAAGGCAAAAACAACGCTGTGTGTTGCTACTGGGATAAAATGCAGACGTTATAGTCTCCTGTGGGCCGTGAGACCTCCTTGGGTGAGAAACACAGGCAGATAAACATTAGTTCAAGGCGACAGCTGTCAGAGAAGGGACTGGCCAGGTGTGGTGGGCTCAGAGGAGAGGGCAGGTGATAAGATGCAAGAACTGCCCAGCCTCTGCCTGCAGCGGCCATAAACCATGGCCATATTTAGCACTCTCTTTTGAGAAAGAGAATTGCTCACACCAGGTAGCGAGCGGGTTTTAATCTCTGTCATTGAGCAGGTAGACTCAGGTCCCGACATGCAGGCAAAGAGGAAGGGTCACTTTGAAGGAGTTTAAATTAACCACCCACACAAAGAAAGGGGCTCTACCCCTGTGAGTCCTCTCCTGCAGATGTTTCTGGAATTAGAAAGTGGTGCATTGCGTGGAGAGAGCCGGAAGGGAGCTATTTCTTCTGGGTGGCAGGAGGGCCGGCGTGGAGGTGGTTGTTGGCGTGTGTCTGAGCCAGGGCAGGGCTTTGCTGCAGAGCGGAGATGACACCAGACAGACTCCAGATCCCCAACGGCTGGTGATGGGAGGTGACCTCACACGACGGCGCGGAGTGACCACGTGGGTGGCCTCATCTGGCATGATCTCTTCAGCCCGCCGGACTTTCACAGTGCCTCTGTTATCTGACCTGAGGTCAGGATGAAAGCAGCTCGCAGATCTGGGGTGCCGCCATCATGGTTTTCCCTGCCCACGCCCATCTTTTCCTACACATCTTGCCGTTCATGCACAGTTCGGCTTTGCCTTGAGTGGCTGCCTGTTTTCTCATTGGCATTTCCATTCCAGAGCTTGCTGGCAAGACCCGGACGAGGCCCTTACTTTTCCCCCTGAATTGCAAGAGCCAAGAAATCTACAAACGGCTGTTTATCCGATGGGAGCGGCCTTGCTGGTGGCGGCTGCCGTGGGAAGCATCTTGCTGAAGCCCGTTCAGGTTGGGATAATGAGCTGCGTCTGCTGCGGTCCCGTGTTCAGGGCAGGTGGCCGCAGCACAGCCCGGGGGCGGGCGCCATGGTTCCCAGGGACACAGCCGTCAGCGGAAGTGTGTGAGAGGAAGTCTCCCGTCTCTTCGCTCGGAATGCAGTGTCTCTGCTACGGCAGGAGCAACATCCTGGGAACCGTTAGAATCCATCTTCCTTCTTTTATAGACTGCTAGTGGGAGGAGACTACAGGGGAGGCCACTGCCACCAAAAGGTGTCCCTCAGGAAGCTAAGTAAGCGCTGTCAGTGTCTTTTTTACTGCTCCCCAAAGGGTGACTGCAGACCAACAGCACCAGCGACCCGGGGAGCTTGTCAGAAACGCAGACTCTCAGGCGCCGCCCCGGGCTGGCCCAGTCGGAACCCGCCGCGTGACGAGGTGTGTGTGCACGTGGAAGTTGGACAAGCTGTGCCTCAGAACGCGTCCAAGTGGCATTTCTGGGGACTGCGGAGCTGCTGGGGGCCAGCCCGGCACCCTGTGCGTGCCACCCACGGCCGAGTCCATCGTTGCTGGCAGGTGAAGGAAGCCTGGCTCATGGGTCAGCCGGCAAATTCCCTTCCCTGCCCGGGAGCACAGACCGGGCTGAGCTCAGTCGGGTCTAAGTACTTTCGCTGTAGTATCTTTGCGGCAGACGTTTTTGCCATAACTAATTGGGCACGAGGCAATTTGGCCATAAAAAAAAAAAAAAAAGGTAACTGGTTGACAGTTTTTTGGGGGTTGGGGGTTTGGTTTCATCTCTTCATCGATGAAGTTCTCTCCCATTCTTATATTATATATAAATCGTGTGCAGCCTTCCAGTTCGTGGTCTCTTCCGTGATGACTAGACTGGCGGCAGTGGTGACCTTAAAAGAGCGTTTCTTCCAGATAATGATGATCACCCCTAGAGCTGGTTTCTTATTTTGAAAACCCACTACACTGAGAGGGGAAGGCGAGGCTGAGGGCCTTCTCGGAGGGTGCAGAGTTGAACCCACATGTCCCCTAGAACGAAGGCAAGTGCTTGGGTCTAGTCCACAAAAGAAGGCCAGTCGCTCGTGCAGTAGAGCCACGAATCTGCACACGTTTGAAACGTATTCACATATTTTGTATTTTCTGACAAAATCTTTTTAATTTCGTTATTCATTTTTTTTCACGTTTTATTATATGTCCCTCTTTCATATTTTGTGATTTTTGTCTCTTTTATGGCAAAGGGGCCTTACAGCCAGTTAGTTATGTGGCGGGAATGTTTGCCGCAAGGAGGCACGTGCCGGACACGGAACACGGCCCTGGTCTGCTTGATGCCACGTGGGCTGCATGCCCGCACACCTTCCTTCTGGGCATTTCCATGGGCCACCCCCCGATTCCCTGTGGCGCCGAGGTCAAGTGTAGGGACGGGCTTCATTGGGGTCTTATGGACCGAGGTGGCGGCAGTGGGGACAGACTTCTTTTTTCTTGTCTTAGGCCATCTGTAGGTTCTGAGACAGGAAGACCTCAGGAGAGGAGGAAGCTTCAGGGAGACGGGGCGTGGGGAGGACCAGAGCGGACCTTTGCTTTCCTGTGGCTTTGGTTCCCTGCGGGGGGTGCCGATGTGCTCCAGGCTCCCCGGTCCCAGCCTGGCAGGGCCGCGGGCATTCTGGTCGGGCCGGCTGATTGCAGGCATTGTTCTCGCCCATTAGCTCAGATTTGTGTAGACAGGAGCAGCACCCAGTGTCCCTGCCTTTGTTCATTATCTACCTTTTTTTCCTTTGTGAGGGGAAAAAAGAGCTGATTCCCTTTTGAGGGACATGAAAACTCAGATTTGTCTTCCAAAAGTTACCTTAGAACTCCAGATCACACGGGGGTCCTTCGCTGGCAAGAAGAGAGGCCTTACCTCCTGAATGTATAACTTACAGTACGTTCTCAGCAGACCAAGAAAAATGCCTTTTATCACGTCCTGCTTTTTTTCCTCCCATTGCTTTATTTCACTTACAACATCGCTCGGGCCCAAATGGTATTTGTCAGGAGTAATTGGCAAGCGCCGGAGGCTGTGTTCGGGGCTGCTTGAATGGAAAAATCTCAAAGCAGTTGTCCATGTTGAAAGAAAACATTACATTTGATCTTTTATTTTATTTTTTTATGATTTCTGCAGACATGATGCACGTCTGCATTCTTGAGCCTTATAACCCCTTTATATCTGAGGGGGGAAAAAACTGCAGGAAGTAGCACTTCACAGTTAATTCACCGTGTGCCCGAGAAGCAACCACAACACACGAGAAGTCACTTTAAAAACACCACCCTGATTTATTTTTATTAACTGCCTAATAAAGCCTGCGCCGGTTTGCAGGTGGTTATACACTGAATCATGATTCCAAGCTTCACGTTTCATGTCTCTTTCTACTCGGATGTTTATTCTTCCGGATGAAACTGTGCCACCGTCCACATCCTTGTTTGGAAGCTGTGTGCCCGCCGGTGCAGGACATCATGCAGCTGGCGGATGAGCCTCACCTGACCGGACTGAGGTCCAGAGGGTGAAGTGACGAGACAGAGTGATGCAGGGAGCGGAGACTGCGTCCCCCACACCGTTAGTCTTCACACTCTCCCAGACCGTCCTGCAGGTGTTTCGTCTTAGGTGCACAGCACAGTGACATAGTTTGGAGGCCTTTTAAGGTCACACAACCCAGCAGAAATACACCTTCTTCCACATTCTGCGTGTATATCCGTATCTCTGGAAGGAAATGACAGCACAGTGACCGGGTTGCAGAGCTCGTGGGAGGTGCTTGCCACCTCGTCTCTACTGCACTGGGATGATTCTGGGGTAATAATGCACATGAAGCATCACGTCAAGGTTGTAGGAAACTGGGTCAGAGGTCAGTAAGCTACAGCCAGCCCTTATTTTTGTAAATAAAGTTTTTTTTTTTTTTTTAAATTCAAGCTTTTTAAATTGTAGTAAAATATGCATAACTTAAAATTTGCCATTTTAACCATTTTCAATGTACAATTCAGTGGCATCGAGTACACCGTTGTGTAACTATCACAACTATTTCCAAAACTTTTTAATTACCCTAAATAGAAATTCTGCTCCCATGACACAGTGACTTCCTGTCCCCTGTCCCCCCAGCACCTGTAATCTACTTCATGTCTCTCATTTGTCTAGTCGAGGTATTTCATATAAGTGGAGTCATGTAATATTTGTCATTTTGTGTCTGGTTTATTTCACTTAGCATAATGTTGCTGAGGTTCATCTGTGTCGCAGCATGTGGCAGTACATCATTGCTTCCTGCCTGGCCTGCTTTATTGAAATATAATTGACAATTAAACATTGTATGTATTTAAGGTGCACGCTTGATGATTTGGTATGCATTATGAAATAATCACCACAGTCGAGCTAATTAACATATCCATCACCTCACATAGTTACCGCCGTTTTTTTTTTTTTTTTTGGTGATGACAACACTTAATATTTACCCTCTTAGCCCATTTCAAGTAGACAATACCTATTGTTAACTATAACCCAGTAGTGTGCATTACATCTCCAGAGCTTGTTCATCTCGGGTCATTGCTTATTTTTGTTATTGTTGTAAAAACACGTAACTTAAAATGTATTATCTTAACCATTTTTAAATATACAGAGCTGTGCAACAGATCTCTAGAACTTTTCATCCTGCAAAACAAACTCCGTTCCCACTGACTAACAATTCCCCATTTTCTTCTCCCCCCGGCCCATGGGCACCGCCATGCTACTTTTTATTTCTGAGAATCTAACGGTTGAGTGGAGTCATGTAGCATATGTCCTTTTGTGACTGGCTTATTTCACTTTGCACAATGTCCTTAAGGTTCATCCATGTGGTAAGATGTGACAGGGTTTCCTTTTTTATGGCTGAATAATATTCTCCCGTGTGTATATACCATGTTTTGTTTATCCATCATTTGATGGTCACTTGAGATGTTTCCGCCTCCTGTCTGTTGTGAGTAATGCTGCTATGAACATATATCCGAGTCTTTGCTTTCACCTCCTTTGGGTATATACCCAGGAGTGTGTAGATAAAGTCTTATTGTAATACACAGCCATGTTTGTTTGTTTACCGATTGTCTATGTCTGCTCTAACCGTGTAACAGCAGAGTTGAGTAGTCGTGACAGATCATATGGCTCACAAAGCTGAAAACATTGACTGTCTAGCCCTTTATAGAAACAGTTTGCTGACTCCTGCTCTACCTCTAATGAAATATGTACTTTCTCTGATGGTTCCTTTGGAGAGTTCCTTCTCTTAGTCTGGTTTTTAACAAGGCCTCGTTATTTGCCTGGTCTTTGACACCCACAGAACAATTACACCGGGCATGCGGCAACCACAGGCGAACACATCTGGGCCCTAACACATCTGCTGTCCTCCCAGGGGCTGGACTGACAGCAATGACAGCCTGCTTTTTTGCTCTCTTAAAACCTAGAGCAAGTATTGTCTGTACTGGGATAACAATCCCCCCATCCCGCTCCAGCACACACGTATTCATGTATTAGGGCTGTTGTAACAAATTACCCCAAACTTAACGGCTTATAACAGTAGACTTTTATTCTCTTACAGTCCTGGAGGTTAGAAGTCTGAAACCGAGTTGTCAGCAGAGGTTGTTCCTTCCAAGGGCCCTCAGGGACAGTGTGCTCCGGGCCTCTCTCTCAGCTTCCGGGAGTTGCCAGCAGTCCTCAGGGCCCCTTGGCTTGTAGCTACATCACCAGCCTCTGCCTCCATGGTCTCATTACCTCTTCCTTGTGTCTCTCCATATCTGTTTCTCCTTCTTTTCTCTTACAAGGACTTGCTGTTAGATTTAGGGGACACCCGGTCGATCTAGGGTGATCTCATCTTGAGATCTTTCACTTAATTACATCTGTAACAATCCTACTTCCATATGAGGCCACCTGCACAGGTGCTGAGGCTCCGGCCTTGGGCATTTCTTTTTTGGGGGACGTTGTAGAGGTAGGAAACACTTTTCCTCTATTCTCTTAGGTTCAGTGGCTGGGACCTGTGAACTAAACTGACCAAAGACAAATCCACAGGAGAAAGGGTTTATTTTGTAAGTGCATAGGGCCTATACAGAAAACCAAAAACCAAAAACCAAAAAACCCCAAGAAGTAGTTAGGCTTAAGAGTTTATATAGCATTTATTTTGTAAGTGCATAGGGCCTACACAGAAAACAAAAAACAAAAAACAAAAAACCAAAAATCCCCAAGAAGTAGTTAGGCTTAAGAGTTTATATAGCATTTTTAAAAAAGGTGATGAATTGTAGAGAAGTTACTAGACAAAGAAAAAGTGATTAGGTCTTCTGTGGAGAGGGCAAGTTGTGGGAAGGTAAATATTATAGGGGAAACTCGTGGAAGATAAGTGCTATTTGGTAAGATTTGTTATTCAGACTCAAGTTGGCAATCTCCAGTGATGGGAGTCTGGCGAGAAGAGCTGTTCTTTTCTTCCTGGTATGGGGGCGCAGCGGGAAGGGCACCTTTACAAATGGAAATTTATGTCCCAATTTTTGGCAGAGAGGAAGAAGGCAGAAAGTTTCCCTTTCAACACCATTCAACTCACTGCAACACGTGATGGATGACATTCACACCCAAGCTGTAAAGATGTATATGCATCTGATCTGATGATACATCTCGGGACTGGACTCAGAGTTTCAGAAAATATAGAAAATCTCGTAGGGAAATTAGGCAAATGACACTGCTTTTTTGGTGACTTTCATAAGTATATTTACCCACATATTGAGTAAAGCAGCCATGAAATATCTCAAAGATTAGTCATCCCCCCCTCAAAATTATTTATTTATTTATTTATTACTTTTCAATTATAGTTGACATTCAATATTAGTTTCAGGTGTATAGCAGAGTGGTTAGACATCTATATAACTTACAAAGCGATCCCCTGGTAAATTTAGTACCCACCTGGCACCATACGTAGTTATTACAATATTATTGACTATATTCCCTGTGATGTACTTTACATCCCCATGACTGTTTTGTAACTGCCCATGTGTACTTCTTAATCCCTTCCCCCTTTTCACCCAGCCCCTCAGCCCCCTCCCATCTGGCAACCATCAGTTAGTTCTCTGTACTGTGAGTTTGTTCCTGTTTTGATTATTCGTTTATTTTGTTCTTTAAATTCCACATACAAGTGAAATTTTATGGTATTTGTCTTTCTCTGTCTGATTTATTTTATTTATCCTCTAGGTCCATTCATATTGTTTCAAATGGCAGGATCTCACTCTATTTTTGTGGCTGAATAATATTCCATTATATATACGTACCACATCTTTATCCAGTTGTCTATTGATAGACACTTAGCTTGCTTCCACATCTTGGCTATTATATATGAAATCTTCCTTGTTTCTTGTTACAGCCTTTGTTTTAAAGTTTATTTTGTCTTATATAAGGATTGCTACCCCAGCTCTTTAAAAAATTTTCATTTGCATGAAATATCATTTTTCATCTCTTTTCTTGCAGTCTGTGTGTCTTTCAATCTCAAGTGGATCTCTTGTAGGCAGCATATGCATGGGTCTTATTTTTCTTTCCATTCAGCTACCCTATGTCTTTTGATTGGAACATTTAATCCATTTACCTTTAAAATAATTATCGATAGGTATATAGTTATTACCATTTTATTATTCACATTTTTGGTCTGCTTTTTTCTTCTTAAGTCTCTTTAACATGTCTTGTAATACTAGTTTGATGGTGATGAACTCTTTTAGATTTTTCTTATCTGAGAAGCTCTTTGTCCGTCATTCTAAATGATAGCTTTGCTGGATAGAGGGATCCTGATTATAGGTTCTTGCTTTTTATCACTTTGAGTATTTCGTGCCAGTCTCTTCTGGCTTGCAAAGTTTCTTTTGAGAAATCAGCTGACAGCCTTATGGGAGCTCCCTTGTATGTAACTAGATGCTTTTCTCTTGGTGCTTTTAGGATTCTCTCTTTGTCTTTAACCTTTTAATTTTAATTATGTGTCTTGGTGTGGGCCTCTTTGGGTTCATCTTGTATGAGACTCTTTGAGCTTCCTAGACTTATATTTCTATTTCCTTCACCAGGTTAGGGAGGTTTTCTATCATTATTTCTTCAAATAAGTTTTAAATCCTTTGCTCTCTCTCTTCTCCTTTGGGTATCCCTGTGATGCGAATGTTGTTATGCTTAATGTTGTCCAGAGCTCTCTTAAACTATCCTCATTCAAAAATTTTTTTTTTCTTTTTGCTGTTCTGACTGGGTGTTTTCTGCTACCTTGTCTTCCAAATAGCTACCTCAATCTCCTGCTTCATCTAATCTGCTGTTGATTCTATCTAATGTAGTCGTCATTTCGGTTATTGTATTCTTCATTTCCGACTGGTTCTTTTTTATGTGTGTTTTTTTTTTAATCTCCATTTTTATATGTCTTACCTCTTTGTTGAAGCTCTCACCGAGTTCATCTACTCTTCTCCTAAGTTCGTCGAGCATCCTTATAACCAGTGTTTTGAACTCTGGATCTGGTAGATTGCAATGCAGGCTCTGCTCACACATTCTTTGCTTATTCCTGATGTCTATCTTATTGTAAATATATCCCAAAGTGAAATTCAAAAGAAAGCAACAGAAACTATAAAACCACAGCTCACAAACAGTACAAATTGTAGTTCTCACAATTAACAGTATCAAGGGCTTTTGGGTTGTGACGGGACAGGCGGTTAACTCTTTAATTTTTAAATCAAAGAAGCACATCAGAAGTGACATTATCTCGGATATAACATTTACTATATTCTTAGTTATTGCAAGAGTAATTCAATTGTACATCAGAGCTGTTATGTTTTTCTTAATAACAAATTATTTATGCACATCTTGTAGCCGGCTGGAATAATGTCAAGGTTCATCTTAATAGGCAGGATTGGTTCTTTGCTGAATTATTAGGGGCTTCCTCAGTCAGAGCACTGTAGTGGAAATGGGAGTCACAGCTACATTTTCTGGAAAGAAATTGGAGGGAAGGACAAGGAAGAGAGGGATTTTTATGTACAAGTTTGCAGCCTTTTAGGGGGATTCTCAAGGGGTTACCATGTTTTCCCCTTCCATGAAAGTAGGTAAAATAAAGGACTGATCCACAAGTTAGGATGCACCTGGCTAACAAGTTGATTTCAGCCTCCTGAGACTGTCTTAGCTCAGGCTGCTGTATCAAAAATACCATAGACTGGGTGGCTTCAGCAATAAACATTTATTTCTCAATGTCTGAGGTGTTGGAAATCCAAGATCAGTGTACCAGCAGATTCTGTGTCTGGTGAGGGCGCTCTTCTTGGTTTTCAGATGCCCACCTTCATGCTATATTCTCATGGGGTAGGGGAGAGAGAAAGCTCTCCTCACTTCTTTTTTTTTTTTTTTTTAAGGCACTAATCCCATCGCGGGGCTCCCACCCTCATGATCTCATCTAAAGCTAATTACCTCCCAAAAGTCCTGCCTTCCAAAGGTCCCACCTCCTAGAGGTCCATCTCATCTATTAGGGCTTTACTCTGTGAAATTTTTGGTGACACAGACATTTAGTTCGTAGCAAAAACCTTGAGCAAAGTACTCAGTTAACATGTGCAGGACTCCTGGTCTACAGAAATTGTGAAATCATATGTTCGTGTCGCTGTAAGCCACTAAGTTTGTGGTAATCCGTTATGCAGCAATAGGAAACTAATATAGGGAACATTTCAAATATCACTCCTTTATATTGGAAACACATGTTAATGATCAACATAGAGTAAATTGTGAAAAGTGATGTTTGACAACTCAGGAAATTACATAGATCAAATACTCCAGAAAATTGCCTCTTATTTTTTTCATCCATGAAACGTTGCCACTTCCAGCGGCACCCCATGGATTAAGGGGCTTGGTGGGGGGGGAGAGTATAGGGGATGCTTTCGGGTCTTTCCCCAGAGGGTTACCAGGTGTGGTCAGCCCTTGGGAGGCCAGCACACCTGGGAGGCCCTCATCCCAGCCCTGGTTCAGCCTTGGCCAGTGGAAGCCACAGGCAGTTCTGACTCGTACACATCCTGGGGTTCCTTGTGTCAAGAGGAGCTCGACTCCAGGCAAGAGCACCCAAACTGAATAGAGCCATGGCATTGGGAAAGATTGCTTAAAATAGACGGGACCAATAGCTGCTTGAAACGTTTTTTTTTTTTTTTCCCTCTATGGCATGAGATACAATTATTTCTTACAACCTTATTACTCAGTAAAAATTGCTGAGGGAAAATCCAGTTTGCTAGATAGTTCCACTTGTCTTATTACTCCTTTGGGTGTCAAACATGGTCGTTAGGTGCCGTACTAGGATCATGTCGTAACCATATGTTATTAAACTGTTTACAAAGTAATTTTTTAAAGAAAAAGGGTGATCAAAACTGCTGACCTTTCATCATCCTTAAGAAGTTTTGGGAATTTTTTTTAACGTTACACATTTATCCAGAACAATTTTCTATCTTTGGCTACGATGGGGTCAAAGGGAGTTGCATGCATTTCTAGCTTGCGAGACAATAGAAGAAAAAGAGGCAGAGAAATACTTTCCTTGTTGGATTGACAGTGAAAATGAGAATCGGATGGATTTTTTTTTGCAAATTTAAAAAATGTCCAGTCATTTGTACAAATGGTTTAAAAGCCTTGAGATTTTAGGAATGTGTATTTGCAATTATTCTCCTTTAATAATTAATTACTAATATGTTTTAATCACTGAGAACATTGTTTTGATCATTAAGAATTTACAATGTAAAGATTATTTCAAGGTCAAATTTCAAATGTTCATCACTGTAACCTAATGCATGTAAATCTCTACTGAATTCAGTTTAAAAATAAAAAGTAAATCATTAATTCGAGTGCTCGTACTTACTGGAAATGGTCTTTTATTATTCTCTGCTCTGGTTCAAGGTCATTTCTTTAATCAAACCTCAGAGTTTGATCCAGTCATGAGAAAAAAATCATTTT